>NW_026456982.1:0-2175 GCF_943734635.1 Anopheles cruzii | reverse complement strand
AACGATTTGGGAGGCGCTCCACGCCTCCACGGTCCGGATGGTGGCCGCTTTGGTGGCGGACATTACCACACCAGTGTGGATCCTTTGGGGCCGCCGCGGAGTGCGCGCAGACCTTCCCTGCCAACTAGCCAACCTGATCGCAGGGAGCCACCGGCGCCGACCAGCGAGGCGCACTCGGTAAATCACCTTTTATGGGATGATTTTCAAATGCAGCTTCGTTTGGGCAGCTGCCCCTAAGTTGCCCCATAAATCCCGCCACAGCCGTACGTCCATCAATTTGAATAACGACACACAACGTTCGGTCCACTGGTCCGTGGCCTTAATATACGTGTACAACCGTGAGTGCCCGAGCGCACCTTCCGCAACGCGGCTCCACCGGTTGGCCCGCATGATTCATCCATCTCTCGGGCAGGGACTCGGGCAGGGAGGGCTTATGATTCAATCCGAAGCTATCGCCGCGCTCACCCGTAGCCACCGTCGTCCACCGTCGTTCGTCCTCGAGCCGGGGCCAGTCATCGGCGGCGCCGGCCCAGCAGCACCAGCAGCACTCTAGGCGGCCATAAAAGCTAGACTAATGGAAATTGCAGGTTTTATTACGATAATTAGACTTATGGATATTCATATTTCGTTTCCAGTGTGGGGGGCGACGGGTGCGCCAGCAACGCTGTTACGCACCGGCCACAACGGACCGACGGTTCGGTGCAGGAAAATCGGAGTGAAAACTGTCGTTGAGTCGCACTTTGCCCACCGGGTGACGCTCGGCACGTTTTACAACAGGTCGAGGCATGTACGATTGATAAGATATGAGAGAGTCAGGCGTTTGGCAATCACTAATCCCGCCTGTGGACGCAACGCACTCGATCCTTTTTAAAGCCACTTTGTTGCAGAGCGGGCTAATTTTAAACTCCTTTTTATGCCCCAAAAGCTATGAAAGAAAAGTAGGTTCCTTATTTGCATGGATTAGCGCGGAAGTAGTGTACGAGTGTTTGGTTGTAACAAAATTGGCACAACTATTATTTGTTGAACGAGTAGAGCCCACAGCCGCTCTACATTTGAACAATATCTCGATTAGGAATTCTAGTGCTCGATTCCTCTAACGTGAAGTGTTATTTTGTAGGAAGCATATCCTATTCTTCTCATAACCATTCCAGTTATTAATGAGCTAACCGTAAATCTAATGCTAATTTTATGGGGTTTAGGTTTTATTTGGCGGCTTACATACTCCATAGATTTCTGTTGTGTTGCTTTAAGGTAGACTCCAGTTAGGATTTTGGGAATTTGTTTGTTTCTCCAACAGCAATAAAAAAATACTACAGTGGCCAAAAAATGTCAGGAATACGCTTTTAACTCAAAACATCTTTCTTTGTTCTTCTAAATTCATCTATGTCTTCATTTGTTCATATTTTCGAAACGGTCCGAAAAGTTCTTTTTAGGAATAGCCTTCAACACCTTTTTCGTTTCGACTTCTATCTCAACTATTAACCGTAAACGGTATCCATGGAGCGGTCTCTTAAATTTAGCTAATGGCCAAAAGTCGCATGGTGCAAAGTCAGGCGAACTTTTTTTACTTGTGGGTCGATATGGGTCGAGTTTGTGTTGAAATGATCATAAAAAAGTGCAATCATTTCACTTAGAAAAAACATCACGAGAAATTTGAACTAATTTGAACACGAGAAATTCGTTGACAATTTGGCCACTTGGAAAGAATTTATAATGCACCAAACCACGATAGTCGAAGATAACTGGTTCCAGTAATTTTTTGACCACAGTAGTGAATATAATTTAACTTAAGAAGTATTCAAAACAAAATGAAACTGAAAAATAGTTGATCGAACGTTCAATGATAATGAATGGTAAATCCATCGTAAATATGCTCAAAACATTTGCCATGTGGTTCAATAAACTGTTGAAACGAAATGTTTAAAATAAAATCCTCAATGGCTGCTGCGACTGGATTCAGCAACAGTTGATAAATTAATTGAAATAAATGTATCAAATAGTTGGACATTTCGGAAAACTTCTTGAACGCTATAGGTTCTCTTTATTCATTTTATTGAAGCAATACAAATGGAGGTTAAAGCCATTCACATTTTCTCAACTCAATAACAAAAGTTGTCATTTTATCCAAATCTATATATATAAAATTCAAGTTGTGTCTGTATGTCCCTTATAGAC
>NW_026456981.1:0-2177 GCF_943734635.1 Anopheles cruzii | reverse complement strand
GCCAAGGAATGCAGCTACCGTCGAACGACGTAGGCGGCATCGGCGGCCATAAATCCCTCGTTTAATCCCTCGATTGCTCTCCTCTGCTCTCTCTCTCTCTGTCGCTTTCGCTCCTTCCGCTCGACATCCCGGATCCCGGGTATATTCCGGGGCCCGGAAGCTGCTCGTTACGCTGGGTGGTATCGGTGTAACTGTAGGTCATGTTTAATTAACGGCACGGTACGCGTCTTTTTGCCGTGCTTCCCGGGTTCTTGCTTTTTCGTGACAGACAGGAAAGACTTTAGCGAGCCGCTGATTATCTCGCACAGCTTGCTGTGGAACCCGAATCTTCATTGGAGACACTTGGAGCAGCTTTTGGGTCGATGTCGGGCTTGTTCCAGACGGATCCAGACCGGTAGGACCTCTGTGAAAAACCAGCTCACGAAAAAGTTGCGGTTAACGCTCTACATCTCTCAAATGACATAATGACAACAACGCCAACGCCGATCCGATTTGACAGGTGATCCCGATCCCGGAGAATGAACAACACGGAAAACACTGCTACCGAGTGCCGTAGCCTGAGTGTGGTTGGTTGGAGCAAACACCTCTAGTTGGACAGTTCGAACGCCCCGCGGACAGACACTAATACGGCTCTATATATGATAAATAATACCAATAACAATCAACCTTTCAATGGTCCTCCCCGGGAAAAAAAGCCTGCGATGACCGTGTGTGATGAGAGTGACCTCAGGAACCCACTGCGGTCTCTCCGATACTTCATCACTGCTCGAATGACATGGAGCCCCCGCAGGTGTACCGTCGCCACAGGTGCCACAGGAATGTGGCCCAGAAAATGTAGGGACTGCCAAAGGCAGGAAAAAACAACCGCACAGCACAGCACAGCACAGTACACGACGCGCGGTACCCGCCTCTGATGGCCGCTGCTCGAGTGCTCGAAAAAAGAGAAAAACAATACTCGGGTTTGACTCGGGCGCACGGTTCATAGCCGCGCTGTGCTTCACACACACGATAACTCGAGCTGCTGCACCATGCACCTGGCGGCTCGTGAGAGGTGTAGGTGTAGATGAGGTCAACATATACACGTCGAACGCCACCTACACGTCACGACACCAAGCGCGCGCTACGTCCGGCCACAAATCGTCGCGGTCACGGCGATTTGACACACACGCCTTTTCTCTTTTTTTTTTTGCTTTCTTCTTCGTCTTCTTCGTTTGCGTACGAAGCCTACCTACCCCCCCACCAAGAACCAGACTCCCCTACCCCTCGCTCCCTTCACCACGTATCCTTTTTCTCCTAACGCAACCTATCGCACGGGGAGTGCCGTGCCGCGATTTCGGCCCCCGGGGGGCCCGGTCCTTTTTTGTTCTACCCTCCGCCCCACCCCACCCTTACACCCACGCCCACCCACAACACACCCATTCACACACTCGCACTCGCTTTGCGGTTTGCTTTTCCAGCCCGGTTTTTCCCGCGGACTTTTCGCCCTCGGGAAGCGGGGGGGGGGGGGGGGGGGTGGACATCGCGTTGTCACCGCATTCACAGGGCACTTCACCGGGCTGCGCTGCGATTGCTGCCCGCGTTCGATTGATCGAAGTGGACCGACTGCTGACCGACGCGCCGCGCCGCGGAAAACGCGGCGCGACGCGTCTGGTCGTCGGTGGTGATGGCGAACGTGTCGCTCTCTTGACGACGGTTGGTTGGTTGAAAGGGGGAGGTAATGGTGTGGATGGTGCCGGCCAGGTGGACCAGGCCAGGACCTGTGGTCTGTGATCCTGTGGCCTGCGGACTTTCTGCTTTCGGACAATCGCTTCGGCTTGGCTTGGCTTGGCAAAGCGCCTCGCACACTTGCACACACACACACACGCTGGCTCACCTTTCACGTTTGACGCCCGCGCGTCCACCCTCTCGTACCCACACCGCTCCGGGTGGGACACTTCCGGCGGCTTCCTGCTTGCGCGGCAACAATTGGCCTAAATAGTTGTCCACAATGCACGGTGTCCTCCTACCCCCGGGGGAGTCCCCCTCTTCGCACGCACTAACACCGATCGAACCCGCGGGCAGCCACCACCACCGCCGCCGTTATCGTCCCTCGGGTGGCCCGCCGCCACTCACTGGTTGACATTTGGGGATGTCACTGCGCTGCGGATCACTTCGGGGTCACCACTAAACGCCCCCCG
>NW_026456980.1:0-2178 GCF_943734635.1 Anopheles cruzii | reverse complement strand
CACATACTCGCAGTTGCCATGTATTTTCACAGTTCACGTCCGTTAGGGCGTTTCTTTGGGCGCAAGGGCGGGGGGCGCAAGAATTATGAGGAAGAGATGGCTGGGGAGGATGGCTTTTGGTTTTTGCCCGCCATTGTGTGCATGTGTGGGATGCTGTCCCCTGGTTTTTAGCTTTCTTTGTTTTGTTTCTTCTATTTGGTATGTTTTTTTCCGATACGACATATTAACGTGTGTGTGTGCGCGCGCGTGTGTGCGAGTTACTTCGTTTTTGATTGTGCAACACAGAGGGAAAAAATGGCAAAGGGCGTTTTGGTTGGGGTCGCAAGTTTTTATTTTAATTTATAGCGACTGGCAGCGTGGGGGCTGGGGATTATCTTCTCCTGCAGGCGCCGCAAGGTCACGCCTCTGGTGGAAAGGACTCACGTTGAAGACGGAGGGGTCTAGGAGGAGGGCAACAATGTTGCAGATTTCCTCCGGACAATGTTTGATAGAACTACATAATATTCCAAATATTAACAATAGCCACATTCATTATCACCAACAGGATTTTCGAGCTTAGGCTGTGGGATGCCGGAAGTAACACGATCAAACAAAACCCGCGGCAAGAAGTTTTAACCTCACCACAAATGCGAAACAAGTGAACGGGCCGAGATAACACTGTGGCTAAAAGGTAAGGAGAATTTTGATTTTGAACTTGTTTGCCGTTCCGATAGGGACCAATGTTTTTATTTCTACAGATACCGATCGTTTTTGTAAATAGGGTAGAAGTGAATTATTCCTTCCTCATAACTGATTAGAAACTGATCGACAACGCCATTAAATTTGGTGTGCGGAATTTCTGCTGCCAAAAAGGTTAAAACCTCTACCGAAAATAAGTGTTTATAAGGGGTACAAAGTGCTGAAAGTGGCTCGGGAAAGCGGTGAAGACAAGGCACGGACCGGTCGACCATCAGTATCTACTGATAAGCTACACACGTCAATAAAATCAAAGAATTGGAGCTTCAAAGTCGTCGTTTAACAGTCCGAGATCTTGCTGACCTTGTTGGAATATCGAAAGGATCAGGGGAATTTGATGCGATTAATGTTTATGAATCTATATCAATGTGGGTGAAGATCGATTACAAGCGCCTGTGTGTGTGTGTGTGTGTGTTTTAGTGATTATCTTTTATTCATCCTTAACTAGTTCAGTATTTGGTTGTGCGATATCAGGTGTGTCAGTTGCAGTTGTGTTTCTTTCTCACCACCACCAATTTTTCTCACCATTCTCATGCTTGAAAACATGACAGATCTTATGCTGTCAAAAGGGCATTATCGTAGTTATTTGCTTACCTTATTTCATCGAAACGGAATTCAAACCGTCTCAGACATGGTACGATCAATTTAAAAAAAAGGTGACAATGTTACAGAAAGCAACAGACATTAATATTGTTTCTGTTATATCCCAAGACCGCTGGGAGGATGTAGCCGGATAAGAAGAAAAAGACTTGCAGAACAACGATGCAGTGTGGAAACATTTGAAGACAAGAATTTGCAGGAGTTGGTGGATGCACACCCAACACAACGCAAAAAGTCCATTGGCACTCTGCTGTGTTCTAATCAGCAATTGGTCATGCGTTTCAAAGCCAATATAGATACTTGGGATCACACGAACTGTGGTGCTCTGTGTTCAGCGGGATCAGCGTGGTGTGGTGTATCGCGAGTTGCCAGAAGTTAAGTCGAATGTAAGGACCTGAACGAAAACAGTGAAACAAACTGCAACTGACACACTCGACACATATCGGCACGGTTTGGTGTTGGGGGTGGGCAGTTGGCCGTGGGATGGCCGATATTGGCAACGATGGGCGCATCGTTGGGATGGGAAAAACCATAAACGAAGATGCGCTTGCGTTACATTACAATGGTTAGCATTAAAGGTCCACTATGTTTACCGGGGCTCGGTTACTCTCTGCTCTGCTGCTGTGTGCCTCCCAATGTGCACTATGTGTCTCTGGTATGCGTGTGTTTGTGTGTATACTGTGTATGTAATATTATTGTAATGTTTCGTTAGCCTACTATTATTGTTATCATCATGACAGCTCGCGTCACTTGAGTAAGTACGTTCTGTTGTCTCTTGTTTTATCTTTTATTTTTCGCTTTTCGGTTTTAGCGTTAGGTTCCAGGGCGTTTTGTTAATTTCTT
>NW_026456979.1:0-2178 GCF_943734635.1 Anopheles cruzii | reverse complement strand
CACATACTCGCAGTTGCCATGTATTTTCACAGTTCACGTCCGTTAGGGCGTTTCTTTGGGCGCAAGGGCGGGGGGCGCAAGAATTATGAGGAAGAGATGGCTGGGGAGGATGGCTTTTGGTTTTTGCCCGCCATTGTGTGCATGTGTGGGATGCTGTCCCCTGGTTTTTAGCTTTCTTTGTTTTGTTTCTTCTATTTGGTATGTTTTTTTCCGATACGACATATTAACGTGTGTGTGTGCGCGCGCGTGTGTGCGAGTTACTTCGTTTTTGATTGTGCAACACAGAGGGAAAAAATGGCAAAGGGCGTTTTGGTTGGGGTCGCAAGTTTTTATTTTAATTTATAGCGACTGGCAGCGTGGGGGCTGGGGATTATCTTCTCCTGCAGGCGCCGCAAGGTCACGCCTCTGGTGGAAAGGACTCACGTTGAAGACGGAGGGGTCTAGGAGGAGGGCAACAATGTTGCAGATTTCCTCCGGACAATGTTTGATAGAACTACATAATATTCCAAATATTAACAATAGCCACATTCATTATCACCAACAGGATTTTCGAGCTTAGGCTGTGGGATGCCGGAAGTAACACGATCAAACAAAACCCGCGGCAAGAAGTTTTAACCTCACCACAAATGCGAAACAAGTGAACGGGCCGAGATAACACTGTGGCTAAAAGGTAAGGAGAATTTTGATTTTGAACTTGTTTGCCGTTCCGATAGGGACCAATGTTTTTATTTCTACAGATACCGATCGTTTTTGTAAATAGGGTAGAAGTGAATTATTCCTTCCTCATAACTGATTAGAAACTGATCGACAACGCCATTAAATTTGGTGTGCGGAATTTCTGCTGCCAAAAAGGTTAAAACCTCTACCGAAAATAAGTGTTTATAAGGGGTACAAAGTGCTGAAAGTGGCTCGGGAAAGCGGTGAAGACAAGGCACGGACCGGTCGACCATCAGTATCTACTGATAAGCTACACACGTCAATAAAATCAAAGAATTGGAGCTTCAAAGTCGTCGTTTAACAGTCCGAGATCTTGCTGACCTTGTTGGAATATCGAAAGGATCAGGGGAATTTGATGCGATTAATGTTTATGAATCTATATCAATGTGGGTGAAGATCGATTACAAGCGCCTGTGTGTGTGTGTGTGTGTGTTTTAGTGATTATCTTTTATTCATCCTTAACTAGTTCAGTATTTGGTTGTGCGATATCAGGTGTGTCAGTTGCAGTTGTGTTTCTTTCTCACCACCACCAATTTTTCTCACCATTCTCATGCTTGAAAACATGACAGATCTTATGCTGTCAAAAGGGCATTATCGTAGTTATTTGCTTACCTTATTTCATCGAAACGGAATTCAAACCGTCTCAGACATGGTACGATCAATTTAAAAAAAAGGTGACAATGTTACAGAAAGCAACAGACATTAATATTGTTTCTGTTATATCCCAAGACCGCTGGGAGGATGTAGCCGGATAAGAAGAAAAAGACTTGCAGAACAACGATGCAGTGTGGAAACATTTGAAGACAAGAATTTGCAGGAGTTGGTGGATGCACACCCAACACAACGCAAAAAGTCCATTGGCACTCTGCTGTGTTCTAATCAGCAATTGGTCATGCGTTTCAAAGCCAATATAGATACTTGGGATCACACGAACTGTGGTGCTCTGTGTTCAGCGGGATCAGCGTGGTGTGGTGTATCGCGAGTTGCCAGAAGTTAAGTCGAATGTAAGGACCTGAACGAAAACAGTGAAACAAACTGCAACTGACACACTCGACACATATCGGCACGGTTTGGTGTTGGGGGTGGGCAGTTGGCCGTGGGATGGCCGATATTGGCAACGATGGGCGCATCGTTGGGATGGGAAAAACCATAAACGAAGATGCGCTTGCGTTACATTACAATGGTTAGCATTAAAGGTCCACTATGTTTACCGGGGCTCGGTTACTCTCTGCTCTGCTGCTGTGTGCCTCCCAATGTGCACTATGTGTCTCTGGTATGCGTGTGTTTGTGTGTATACTGTGTATGTAATATTATTGTAATGTTTCGTTAGCCTACTATTATTGTTATCATCATGACAGCTCGCGTCACTTGAGTAAGTACGTTCTGTTGTCTCTTGTTTTATCTTTTATTTTTCGCTTTTCGGTTTTAGCGTTAGGTTCCAGGGCGTTTTGTTAATTTCTT
>NW_026456978.1:0-2178 GCF_943734635.1 Anopheles cruzii | reverse complement strand
TAGTGGCGGGATAGAGCGAAGCGCAAATTGACGAAAGCAAGGCAGCGAACAGCTGATGACGCCAAACAATTCGCGACGAAATGCAAAGCACAGACGCGCGCAGGATACTTTACACGAACAGGCAGCAAGGCGGTGATTCCAAGGTAACCGAAAAAACACGAATCAAGCCACGGCACAGTGATAAGTCACAAAAAAAAACACGAATGTAACACAGAGCGCAATAAGGGACGTCCGAACGCAACGAATGACACACAATCAGATAATTAACTTATCACCATCATATAAACTGTCGTTGTGTAGAGTTGTTATCTGCCAGCTATGAGCGCGTTTTGTTATTGTGCAGTCAAACTGAGCGGATCATCGTTTTTTTCACGGAAGGTGGTTATACACCCGAAGAGGTGATTTTGCGGGAAATTCTGTTGTACTATTTTGAAGACAATAACTGAAACTTTTGGCAAAATGGAAGAAATCTGGAAGCTGTTAAGGGCTTTCGTGGTGCTAAGTTTTCGCTCCAGGGTAACGACTGCGACTAATGACTGCATCAAATTTGGGAGCTTTCAGTTACGCACTACTAGGCGAGTAACGTCAAGCAATCTAACGAACACCAGTCGCCAATAAAATACAAAAAACCGCACAGCAACATAATAATCTAAAGCAACGAAGGCTGCACAGCTTTACAGCAAAGATATCCGAACGACACAGAGAGCATGAATGGATAAACTTTGTTCGAATGGCAAAATTTAAACATTGCGATGTGATGGATTCTCAAAGAGTAATGCGAACGAAACAATAGGAACGGAAGCTGATTGGTTTGGAATAACGTAACTGTTACAAATACGGCCCGATCCGTTCTTCTAGGATCAAAAGAAAACGGTACTGTTGTACTTAGTGATGCAAGCGAAATACTTCTGACTTTTCGTCAATTACAATACTAATGACTAAAACGATCTTTTTGGTTCAAAAAGTATATTTATTTTTACTTTTTATAATACAGTATTTGCATAGGAACTGATTACGTGACGTGAGTAATGGCCACGTGAACAATTAACCTTCTACAAAGCGCAATGTCTCGAACTACTGGCAAAAAATGGTTATTTTATCAAAGCAGTCAATGTAAGAATAACTACAAGCCACCTGCGCCAAACGGTGCTGACGCAGCTTTGTACCAGAGCGCAATGGCCAATGAGTTAATGTGGATATGTGGAACAGTTCTTGTACATGGTTGTTGTGTTATTATAGAGACTTTGAGCGCAGGGCTTCGTTCTTGTACATGACATCGCCTCGTCTGCACATGTGAAGTATCGACTGTAGTACAAAATGCTGGCTTAACTACAAAATCTAAACTGATCATGTTGTACGACACCATCTATACCTGAACAATCGTTTTAGAAACCCTTACATAGTTCTGGAATCTTGTGAGGTCAGTTTTAACTGCCATATCAAGTGAAGTTTAAAAACATCCTGGCAGTGCGTAAAGGTGTCATAAATATTGAGGACTAAATAGTTTGAAATATAGTTTACAATTAAGGGTTGTTTCGACGTGCTTCAAAAATAAATAAGAATCGTAACGGCAGTTACTTGATAAAGGGCAAATTTTTGTTGGCAGTTTAACCACATTCTGTATGTGTAAATGATTGATGATCCTCGCTGAACACTTCGCTATAAAAACAAAGATCGGTCTAGACAACTCTTTGATACGAATAACAGATGCGTGGTGGGAATACCTCTCATAATCATTCATGGAGCACAAACACAGCACGGACTCGTCGCGACAAAACTCTTCCACATATACGTATTCAACTTGTACTAATGCTTCTTAACAAGATTAGGCGGCACATATTTTTGCGCAGCAGAGATAAAACACTAATTGAGATTGTCCGTTGTTTTTATTGTCCATCTAGCATCTCTTCATTAATCGAAAAACATAACGCTAAGCAAATTTGCAAAATAATACACTTTTGTACAAAATATAAAAATTGTTATGCATTACTTGTATGCATGAACAACATCCAAGGTAAGCGTTAGCATTTCAAACCGAATCAATATCCACCCAATGCCGTTCCTGCCAACTGGTTTTATTATGCAACCCAGAAACCGAGCCCCCAGAACATAAAGGCACAAAAAATAGACTAGCTCTGTTTATAAAATTTGTGCACGAGGTGCCTTATTTTTAGTTTA
>NW_026456977.1:0-2181 GCF_943734635.1 Anopheles cruzii | reverse complement strand
CTGCGATTAAAAAAATGAAAAATTGAGTGAATTTTTCGTTCGGGTATGCATCGAGGGATGTGCGTCATCCTTCTCCTTCTTCATTTGCGAAACAAAATGGACCGATGATGTCGCCAGACCAAACTCCGAATAAAACAGCCACTCGTTCGGCTGGTGCATTGGCTTCTCTTGCACGACGTGAGGGGTTTTTCGAACGCCAAATACGAAAATACTGCTTATCAAAATAACCAACGGGGAGGAAATGAGCTTAAATGGAATGAGCTTCTCAAATGTCGTACAGTTTGAGTTGATTACTCATCACCAGAATGAAGTTTTACCTTTTAAAACACCCAATAGAACAGTAGAATAATTCCATATAAAGAATCTTCTTCGGTTCACTTTTATAGAATCCATTTTTTGTTAAAAGACAAGTCGAAAGGATAAAGAAGAATGTGCCCTTCACAAACTAGCTCATTTAGGCTTTAAGGTAAACAAAAAACTCCAAGACACCACAAAAAATCATAAATTATGCCTGTGGCCGCCGATAATGGCGCTCTCTGAAGGGTTCCTTCCGGTGACCCAAGAAACAAATCATCCTATGAAAAGAAAGTCATCTTCACAGCGATACCAATCCGGCTGCTCTTGAGCACCGTCCTTCTACCGTAAAAGGCTCAACACAAAAGGTTATGATGTCAGCTTTAGAGTGGTCAATACTGAAGCATTATGTTTGCGTTGAAAGTGAGATGCACACGGACCCACAATTAAGGACCCAGCTAAAGAAAGTGATTAACATATCTCGGATGTTGCCTGATGTTGCTTCTCTACATTCCTTACATGTTGGCCCAATTATGTTCCATTAGCTGTCGATTTACTATAATGTTTCATCCTTCTGCTTCCGTTAGACCGCATGCCACCGCGGGAAGGGCATTGCATTTGCACTTTGCGGCTACGTTGCATATTCATGAAGGCCCTTGCAGCCCTCGATGTAAAGGTTTTACTTTATGGTAAAAGGAAACACAAGTCGGTTAAGGGGTCGAAATGGGGCCGATAAAACCCGACCAAACCCGGGCGGCTCCGGCTGACGTAATCGAGTTCTGGGCGACTTTGTCTATCTCTCCACGGAAAGGACACCGTGACCCGTTTGGCGCTGGGCCAAAAAATGGGTGACCGGCGACAGTGCGTGCCACGCTGCCACTTCACCCGCGAACCGCGATCCATAAAACATAACATCCTCCGGTCGGAATAACTCACGCAACGGTGGGCTGTTGACAGTAAAGATCGCGAAAAGTCTGCCGAAAAACGGAGGTCCCCATCAGGCGACGGGAGGTGCGGAATCGATCCGAACCTCCGAATGGCATGAAATCGAATCGCCGGGTTTGGGACCAGCCAGGCAGCCAGCCAGTAACCTTTTACGCAAATTCACATTCCACGAAAACTCGCCAAACCATGGCAGAGCCCGGCGCGAGCCAAGAACAACAACCCGCTGGTGGCCTTAGGAACCAAGGCCAAGTTCGGAGAGTAGCGTTGGCACCACAAACAAATAACTTAACACACACAAAAAAAAATACACGGAGAGCCCAAACCTGCCGTCAGCCAACTGATTATAGTAATTTAATGCCCCAACATTCGAAGAGGAACTCGAGGTGGTCACCGCGGATTTTTTATTGGTTCGCGTTATTTTTCGCACCTCAGGTTTAGTTCAGTGACTGAGCCGGGAATGCTGTGGAGTGCTGACATTGGCGCATTTCGAGGCCCCCCTTGTAGAATGCTGCCTCCGAAAAAGTGGCCCACACTTGTTTAAATTATGATTTGCTCGGCAATTGGAACTCGGTTTCAGTGACCGCGACACGTGCTCAAACATAGAGGACGCTTTGTTTGCCGGCCTCTCACACGCCGCTTAGCCAAATCTCTGTGTTCCGTGCCTATATGTTGGCAGCTGCCGCTGGAAAGCGGGCCAACGCTGATAAGCCACCCGAGAGAGCCTCGCGCGGAGAGTTCGAAGATGTTGCGCGCGCCTCAGCCGGACACTTCTGGCGATGCTAATCTTTCGGGGAGTGCCATTGGCCTCCCCGGGAGTGATAAGTGGCTGGCTAAAAATGAAATCAAACAGAGCTTTCGCCTGCGACACAACGGCGACGATACTGCGCAGAGGTCTAATGGGCCATGCGCCTTCATTATCAGTCGTGATGTTTGAGTTTGAGG
>NW_026456976.1:0-2182 GCF_943734635.1 Anopheles cruzii | reverse complement strand
CAATCGCGGGAAGAAGACTCGATCTCCGGACGTGATCCAGATCTGACGAACTCCCCGGATGTGTGCAGCAGCAGCAGTGAGGGATGAAAGTGAGATTTATAGGCCTAGGTTTCCCACAGGATGCTGTATCCTTTTTTATAGGTACTGGCTTACCTGGCTCGACATTTGATCGAGTCTCGAAGGACGAGCAGGAAACAGAAATCGAACTGCCGATAACCCGGGATGGCGCCCGGGGTGACGTGGCAGCGAAAATTTGGGCACTTTATCGTGGCCGGAATCAATCGCCGGAAGTGAGCCACCCGATCTGCGGATCTTCGGGTGACCTAATGGATCTTCGGGATCGCTATCATAAGGGCCCGTTATGCTCGAGATGAAGTAGTGTCCTCCGGACTGTGCTGTGTGTCTTTTGTGTTCTTGTTTTTAGCTCGCCAACTCCTCCAAATGCAACTCCGCATTATCTCGCACCTTCGCACCATATCTCGATGCAGTCAAGTCAAGGCAGACACTGACTGGACCACTCCGCGGAATGATCCGGATGATGGAGCGATTTTGGACGTCGCTACACAATGTCCGAGTCCTGTGGGGCTTGTGTTGTGGTTAAACGATCCCTGCTCTATCGCTGACCGGTGCGAAGGTGCTGAAGGGTGGCGTTAAACGGTACGGTCCGGGGCGTGGCGTGCGTAGAAGCCCACAGAGCCCAGAACGATCGATAATTTATTGCCAACCGGTTGGCCGCGGGTTCGGTTAATCGTTTAACCCGATTCGGGCTGCGTTTGAGTCGCCGAAACTGTTTCGGACAGGAGTTCCAAGTGTTCCGTTTTTTTTTTTTTTTTTTTGGTCTTCTTGTTGTTGTGGGGAAGCTGTACTTGGGGTGGGCTGAAATATTAATTCGTACCCGTGACCCGTGGCTTGGCGCCGCTGGTCACCTGGTGCCACCACCCCTCCACCGGGGCCTTTGCCGGGCCCCGGGTGAGCTGGTGCGCATTAACGTATGAAAAGATTGACGTAACTCTGTCTGTCCAGCGGCCCTGGATCGAGTGGTCTGACCGCCACGCCACAGGCAGACGGTGAGCCCCAAATTTATGTCCGGTAATGGGTGGATTTATGGCAGCGCGCCAGCCGGCCACGAAGATGGCGCGTGGCGCTCGCTTGGACTTGGGAGAGCAGACGGAAGGGGTTCTCTAACGGAGGGCGCTAAGTGGAGTGCGTTAAGTATGGGGTACGGCTTCAAGAATCTCCGTGTATTCTCCTGTGTTGTGATGTTCCCGGTGCCGTGCGATGGGGATCCTTGGGCGAGTTGATTTCTCCGTGGTTTGGCGTCCTGTGGATCGCCAGATCCTTTCCTTTCCAGATCCTACACATGGACACATGGATGGTGTCTGTATAATCTTATTTCTGTCTAATGATCATGTAATTCTCCAAGAACAAGAATTATGAACTTTTTGTGAAGGGGACCGCTTCAAAGATAGCAGCTAACTCCGCCGATACGTGGATTGAACAGGGCTGCTCAGGTTTGGGGGCAGGCTCTGGACTGTCTTAAGGCTGGCCGAACGTTGATCGAACAATGCACGACCAGCAAAGCCAGTGGCCTCTGGGCGGACTGGGCTGGGGACGCCTGACGGAAGTGAAGAAGTCTCGGCCGACCCACCAAGAACCAAGAAGAACGTCGCCTCGCAGATCGGCGATCTGGCTCTGATTCTTTGACCGGCTGGATGGACCGAATGGCCGTGGATTCGAGATCTATGGCTCGATTGGCTTTGGAGAATAAGTTCCGACATTTGTAGGTTGTTGCTCTCCGGTTACTATCTGTAACTCCGAACTACTTGTCACTTGCTGGCTACCGACACAATTCCTACCGAAGGTCCCGATCTCTGCGGGGCTCTCCACACTTGGGTTGACTTATTTCGCCGTCGGAATGGCTTGACGTAATCGAAAGGGTTGTTAGCAATACAGCGATCTCTATATCTGGTATTGGCGTCTGGTATGTGTCACCAGATCGTCAAGACTCCAGAAATGTGTTTCGTGTTTTTTCTCTTCAAAACTAAAGTGGAGAGTGAAACAGAGTGAAAGAGTAAGAATAAGAGAGAAAAAGAGAATAGAGTGACAACAAGAAAAAATGGGAAATAGTGAGTGAAAGAGAGAGAGAGAGAGAGAGAGAGAGAGAGAGAGAGAGAGAGAGAGA
>NW_026456975.1:0-2182 GCF_943734635.1 Anopheles cruzii | reverse complement strand
TCACTTGTACTATGTACTAAATTCAAATTCGGCCTGTTCTCGCAACATTCTCCCCACCGGTAAGTACCCTGCAGGCTGCTTACCCTACTATTGGCCGATCTCTAACACCGCTATGTTCTTGCTTGCTCAACCATCTGATGTACCCACTTCTCTCGTACTTTAGGATTAGTTCACGCATTGCTGATGCCAACGTAGGTTCGCGTAGTAATCTTCTTTCAAGGCGCGCATGGCGCCTGAGAGCCATCGCTCGATTATCTGGAAGTTGAACGACATCATACTTCCACAAAGGGCTCGCTTCATACGGCAATCTAGCAAGCGTACTTCGGCGTTCAGGATTCGTACGGCTCTTTCTTCATCGCTCGATTTTAGTCTCTCGTTGGGTTGTGAAATACCGAGCGATTCTAGCGAAAAATACCTTTGTAATGTGGCGTTCAATTCGCCATACTCTTCTTTGTTGCAGGGGCATACATGAACGTTAGATGCAGCTTCCTTTGTGGAACCTCTTTCATATTGTCCGGGACCGCACGGTCCATATATTACCCATCCGTAGCCAGTAAACGATCGAAATGTTTTACTGGCAACTGCGCGAAGGTAATCTTGCAGCCCGTTGGCTGCGATGGCCGCACACAGGTTTCTCACTGCCAGTCCAGAATCAACTAGCTCCGCGAACTGGTTGTCTTTTAGATTCGGCATCGTCCGGATTCTTCTCAAAAGAGAATCTACAACCAGCTCCGGTCGGCCGTAACAATCCCGCAGGATCTGTATGGCCTCTGGGATTGTCATCGGGTGCAACAGGCAGCATTCCACTGCTTCACGAGCCTTGCCCTTGAGGCACCGTTGCAGTCGCAGCAGATTTTCCTCATTACTAAAGCCGCAGACTGCCGTGGAGTAATCGAAACTAGAGACGAATCCGTTCCACTGCTGAGGATCACCAGCAAAGATGGGCAGATCACGGCTGGTGCACTTCCGCGCCGACAGCTGGCTCTGGTTTAGTAGTGGGAACCCGCTGCCGTAGTACTCCGTGACATTCTGGGCTGTGCTGGTTTCCATTCTTGTCGCCTCCGCGTTTACAGCTGGTCGATGGATGCTTTCCAGCAGCTGCTGCATATCCCTTTGCCGCTCCCTCTTGCATCTCTCTATGGCCTGTAGCTGTTCTTCGAGCACGCGTTGCTCGTAGCGAACTTCTATCTCCCGTCTCTTTTGCTCCATGACGGCGTCATGGTCCCTCCTGTCCGGTTCGATAAATGGAGGCAGCTGAGCGGTCGGCGGCTCTTGTCCGGATTCCGCCATCGCCTCCGCCGTTGGACCCAAGCGACGGTCCCGGTCATCGAGCCTGATTGCGTTCTTGGCGAGCTTGGACTCTCGCAGCCACTCGTCAATCTCGTTGCCGCTTTTGGTGTTAGTGGATGACGTATAACTTTCGAAATCGCGATCAAGCTGCTCCAGGCTTCGCTGCAGCATTCCCAACAAGGTTTCGAGCGCCTCTCGCTTACGCGCGAGCGAGGAAGCTCGCGACGACCTCCGCGATGGCGCCGTACCTTTGCCGCTTATATTGTCCGCCATTGCTTTGGCCGTTGAGTTGGCCATGGGTTCACTGCGGGCGTTGGCATACGTCCCTCGTGCGGGACGCTTCACGTCGTCTCTACTATGAACGATGCTTCGGGACATATCACCACGATAGTGTGCGTTTCAAACGCGAATATTTCCCGAATATCTGCAGTTGGCGTTTCAAACGCACAACTGTATAGTATGATCACACGCGAACTTCACACCGGGTTCACTAGCGTTTCAAACGCCCTGCGATGCTGAAATTCGCGCGTTCCGTTTCTGATCGTAAATGTTCACCCGCGATCTTCGCACCGGTTTCATTAGCGTTTCGAACGCCCTTCGATGCTGAATCCGCGCGTTCCGTTTCTGATCGTAATGTTCACCCGCGATCTTCGCACCGGTTTCACTAGCGTTTCGAACGCCCTTCGATGCTGAAAATCCGCGCGTTACTATTCTAATCACAGCGCGATGGCGACCACGTTTTTTCGGTCTCCTCGCAGCGCGATGGCGGCGACGTGTGCCTGGTTCGTTCACCTGGGACTTCGAGTCCCTACTTTTGCACGTTCAACGCACTTTTTGTCTTTTAGATTGTTACGAATTTTCGTTGGGGGGAAGGCACCCTTCCTTTGAGCAG
>NW_026456974.1:0-2182 GCF_943734635.1 Anopheles cruzii | reverse complement strand
CAATCGCGGGAAGAAGACTCGATCTCCGGACGTGATCCAGATCTGACGAACTCCCCGGATGTGTGCAGCAGCAGCAGTGAGGGATGAAAGTGAGATTTATAGGCCTAGGTTTCCCACAGGATGCTGTATCCTTTTTTATAGGTACTGGCTTACCTGGCTCGACATTTGATCGAGTCTCGAAGGACGAGCAGGAAACAGAAATCGAACTGCCGATAACCCGGGATGGCGCCCGGGGTGACGTGGCAGCGAAAATTTGGGCACTTTATCGTGGCCGGAATCAATCGCCGGAAGTGAGCCACCCGATCTGCGGATCTTCGGGTGACCTAATGGATCTTCGGGATCGCTATCATAAGGGCCCGTTATGCTCGAGATGAAGTAGTGTCCTCCGGACTGTGCTGTGTGTCTTTTGTGTTCTTGTTTTTAGCTCGCCAACTCCTCCAAATGCAACTCCGCATTATCTCGCACCTTCGCACCATATCTCGATGCAGTCAAGTCAAGGCAGACACTGACTGGACCACTCCGCGGAATGATCCGGATGATGGAGCGATTTTGGACGTCGCTACACAATGTCCGAGTCCTGTGGGGCTTGTGTTGTGGTTAAACGATCCCTGCTCTATCGCTGACCGGTGCGAAGGTGCTGAAGGGTGGCGTTAAACGGTACGGTCCGGGGCGTGGCGTGCGTAGAAGCCCACAGAGCCCAGAACGATCGATAATTTATTGCCAACCGGTTGGCCGCGGGTTCGGTTAATCGTTTAACCCGATTCGGGCTGCGTTTGAGTCGCCGAAACTGTTTCGGACAGGAGTTCCAAGTGTTCCGTTTTTTTTTTTTTTTTTTTGGTCTTCTTGTTGTTGTGGGGAAGCTGTACTTGGGGTGGGCTGAAATATTAATTCGTACCCGTGACCCGTGGCTTGGCGCCGCTGGTCACCTGGTGCCACCACCCCTCCACCGGGGCCTTTGCCGGGCCCCGGGTGAGCTGGTGCGCATTAACGTATGAAAAGATTGACGTAACTCTGTCTGTCCAGCGGCCCTGGATCGAGTGGTCTGACCGCCACGCCACAGGCAGACGGTGAGCCCCAAATTTATGTCCGGTAATGGGTGGATTTATGGCAGCGCGCCAGCCGGCCACGAAGATGGCGCGTGGCGCTCGCTTGGACTTGGGAGAGCAGACGGAAGGGGTTCTCTAACGGAGGGCGCTAAGTGGAGTGCGTTAAGTATGGGGTACGGCTTCAAGAATCTCCGTGTATTCTCCTGTGTTGTGATGTTCCCGGTGCCGTGCGATGGGGATCCTTGGGCGAGTTGATTTCTCCGTGGTTTGGCGTCCTGTGGATCGCCAGATCCTTTCCTTTCCAGATCCTACACATGGACACATGGATGGTGTCTGTATAATCTTATTTCTGTCTAATGATCATGTAATTCTCCAAGAACAAGAATTATGAACTTTTTGTGAAGGGGACCGCTTCAAAGATAGCAGCTAACTCCGCCGATACGTGGATTGAACAGGGCTGCTCAGGTTTGGGGGCAGGCTCTGGACTGTCTTAAGGCTGGCCGAACGTTGATCGAACAATGCACGACCAGCAAAGCCAGTGGCCTCTGGGCGGACTGGGCTGGGGACGCCTGACGGAAGTGAAGAAGTCTCGGCCGACCCACCAAGAACCAAGAAGAACGTCGCCTCGCAGATCGGCGATCTGGCTCTGATTCTTTGACCGGCTGGATGGACCGAATGGCCGTGGATTCGAGATCTATGGCTCGATTGGCTTTGGAGAATAAGTTCCGACATTTGTAGGTTGTTGCTCTCCGGTTACTATCTGTAACTCCGAACTACTTGTCACTTGCTGGCTACCGACACAATTCCTACCGAAGGTCCCGATCTCTGCGGGGCTCTCCACACTTGGGTTGACTTATTTCGCCGTCGGAATGGCTTGACGTAATCGAAAGGGTTGTTAGCAATACAGCGATCTCTATATCTGGTATTGGCGTCTGGTATGTGTCACCAGATCGTCAAGACTCCAGAAATGTGTTTCGTGTTTTTTCTCTTCAAAACTAAAGTGGAGAGTGAAACAGAGTGAAAGAGTAAGAATAAGAGAGAAAAAGAGAATAGAGTGACAACAAGAAAAAATGGGAAATAGTGAGTGAAAGAGAGAGAGAGAGAGAGAGAGAGAGAGAGAGAGAGAGAGAGAGAGA
>NW_026456973.1:0-2184 GCF_943734635.1 Anopheles cruzii | reverse complement strand
CTTCCCAAAAACTCCCACCTGCAGAATTTGGTTCGATTTGTTCGAAATTAACTCGAATTATGCTGAATTTTATGTTATGTTTGTATGCGAGCCTCCTCTCCCGGGAAGTGTGAAATGTACTTTTTCTACTATATGATCCTAATTGCAATCTAGAAGGCTGTAGCAGTCCGTTGCTATCTCTCTCTCTCTCACTCTACCCATCTCTTTCTCTCTCTCTCTCTCTACCCATCTCTTTCTCTCTCTCTCTACCCATCTCTTTCTGTCTCTCTCTCTCTTTCTTTCTCTCTTTCTCTCTCCCCATTTCTCTCTTCCTCTCTCTCTCACTCTCGCTCTCCCTCTCCCTCTCTCTCTTTCTCAACTTCTGCAATAATTAAACGCAAACTATACAGTTCCCCCCAACATCAGTTCTACTTCAAGATGGATGGAATGAGGGGTGGTGATAGGTGGAAGAAGGAAGGAAAAGGCTTTTAAGGGAAACCAATCGATTTAGAGACCACCAAAACCTAATAAACGATACCCATATTGCCCTAGGGCGTATTTTAAGGATTGGGGTTGTATGGGGACCCCCCCTTCCCCTCGTCCTGCAAGGACCAAATTTCGTCACATGGTTTCTCAGGTGACCAGCAACCACTGTGCAAGTTTTGATGAAATTCGATCCATAACTTGTGGAGTAATTGATGTTTTAAACAGTTAGTTGTATGGGAGGGCAAAGAAAGAGGGGGGTGAGGGGTTTCTAACCTTGACTATTGCACTCCCCGGCCCCAAAAACCCCTGTATACCAAATTTCGAGTCAATCGGTCCAGTAGTTTCGGAGTCTATAAGGGACATACAGACACAACTTAGTTTTATATATATATAGAAGAAGATAGTAGCAAAGTAATTACACGGAGAGAGGGGTGGAGTGGAGAGTCGAGTTTAAAAAAAAACCCGTCTGGCGGTACACGCTATTAATTTGCAACTGTCCGGTAACGGCGTCGTCGCCGGTCATCGCTCCGATCGCCAACTAGTCCCGGCGATCGGGGATACGCACACTGTTGTGGGTCAGCGCGGGGGAGTGAGATGGCCACACCACGTCCATCACATCTAGTAGTTCGCGCGTCGGCCGTCCTGGTGTGCTTCGGCGCTGAACACGGCGTGGCAATCCGTCAAGTCGGCTGTTGTTTCCAACACCGACTGCTAACACATAACCGAAACCATAGACTGGAAAGGTGCAGAACCTAACCGGTTTTGCTGTGATCAGTACCGAGGTTTACGAGGTTCAAACGTATAATCTATAAGATTACTTATGGTATTAAGTCAGTTTTAGTGTATAGATCATGAAAAATTGCCGATCTGATCGGAAGTGAAAGCAAACGTTCGTTGCCACAGTTCCTAATAATTGAAGTGCTATTATACATCCACTTTGCGGTCAGACACAGTATCGCTTTTCATATACAGCATAGTAGCACAGCATTTGGAGTAGTGATGTGAATAAAGACAGGCCATCGGTACATGGCAAGATAACTGATGTTACCGTAGGACATGTTACCAATAGGTTTTTGTGTTAAGCTACACCGTGGCATAGCTAGAGGTAAGAGATTGAACGCAGATACTATGTGCGATTGAACTATCAGTTGAACTAGAAATTCGATAGCGATTGATATTTTATTAAAATTTTTATGTTACAAGCATAAATTCTCTTTGTTTTTCATTCCGTAAAACGAAATATGTATGAAATCAACGAATAAAGTGTAATTAGAAAAGGATACTCATATCAAACACTATTTTCATGTTCGTATTAACGGACAAAGAAAGAGCGAAGGTTCTATGTTCTTCAGTGAACTCGCGTACAAATACATATGTTCAATTTTTGTGTGTCAGTTCCCAAAAACCGTCTGGAGCTGTTTTGTGACTCCAGCCGAACGAGAAAGATGTTTTTAGTACCTAGCACAAGGCAAGGACCCAGCATCTGAAGGGAAATCAAGGTTAGAGTGGTTCGAAGGTTCACATTGTCCGCAGCGGGTTTCTTTCTCTTAGTGGTCATCCTCCATTCGTATAACATGTCCTGCCCAACCAATTCAAGTGTTTTAGCAATCTGCACGGTGTTAAAATATATCCTACCCCACTTGCCCAGATCTTCAGTCGAATGCGTAGACTTCTGTCATGATCGCCCATAAGCAGAGCTCCAGTACACTCTAGTTTCGT
>NW_026456972.1:0-2184 GCF_943734635.1 Anopheles cruzii | reverse complement strand
GTATCCGCAGTTCCCAGTCCGCTGTCCACGGTTCCGCAATACGTGAATTGTGGGGGCGGTGCTCAAGCCGAAAGTGCATCGCCACCTACTACAAACTCTGCCAACAAAAGGGAGATAACTTTCGAGGCACAGTTCCTGCCCCTGCTGTCTTCCGGTGAAATAAAAACTCGGAAGGAGCTTGCAGACCTGATTGATAAGGTGGACATGGCGTTGATCACCGCTAAGCTGTTGGCCAATGAAGGAGAGAAGCACTGCGAGATTACCGACGGGCTGCTCATCTGTCTCGTGAAGGCAAAGCTAATAGAACCAGTGGTAAGCGAACTGCACGAACTCTTCGCTGATGACAAACTCTACACTTGGGAGGAATTTAAGAAGGAAGTAGGAAACCCGAAGAACTGAAGGATTGGAAAGAGTCTGCTCGAACGATCGATTGCAAATTAAAGCAGTTCAAGTGTGATGCACGCGGCATCGATGTCATCAAATAACACGACTAAGAGATAAGATGACGGTATCCCGCAAATGCTTCCAGTACATACAAAAAAAATCAAATAAATGAACTACAATTTCGCTCTACTACGCTGCGTTTCTCACTTTCTCATTTAATAGAACCGTCATCTCTTGGGTTTCAATAGTTATGCCGCTACCTCGCGTTTGTGGGCGTGAGGTAGCAATCCAGCGTGTTGCGTCTTGTGCATGTTGCGAGAATGGCGTTAATAATCGGTTTTAGATCCGTTCTTCTGTTACAGTACTTCCGGAAGTTACAGTCCTCGTCGCTGGTCACTACCAGTGCTTACACATTAACACGCTATGGTTCCTCTGGTACACTCCAGCCGCTTCGAGAGGGCCGTTCCATAGGAAAGCATTGGCCTCGACGGGAGCATCCGTCGATGCAAAACCCACACCGAATGAAAAATGCAATACTACGAGTACAGCAAGTAATCTTGTTCATTATTTTCTCACACGTTTACAAATTTTCAACGCACTGATAGGTGGCTAACTTCAGTGAGGCTATTCTCTCTATTAATTCCCAACACTCATCGCAAAGGATGCTCATCGCCTGCGGGTTTTTGATATCACCCGTGCACCATTTATTATACGTTTCAAGAACCGTGATGGGTGATAAGGGAGACAGAGAGAGTCGAATTCTATTTCGCTTAGGACCTCAAGGCAGCAAGGATATGCGCACACAGCCGCGAGGGACAAGATGGCAATAAAACTCGAGCGACGGGTAAAAAATCGGCTTGCTGTATTACAGTACTTGCATATTACAGTTTGCTCCAGCATAAACAGAAGATCGCCCGAAGGGATGCACTTGAACCGTTACGCCGAAGACGCGGTCAGGGATTGTCATAAAAATACGTCCCAGGTTGGAAACAAAACTTAGCTGGCAAGGCCGATCCGATCCAAATGGAACGATTCGCCAGCGTAATTTACACTGAGATCGCGCTCAAATGATAGAGCCAGCTCAAACCCCAGCTAACGATGTGTCCGGCAGCGATCCGATAATTCGTACTGCATATAACATAATCACCCGTTCGAAACCCCTCTAACGCTGTTCGTCCTTCTATTTCGTCATCGCCGCCGGTGCCCGTTATGATCGGTTCAGATTTCATCGTGAACGTGTGAAAGTAATAATCGTCAACGGCACGCACCCTGTCCGGTGCAATGCTGTTGCAATGATCGAAAAACCATGATCAGGCGATCGCGTGCTGGATCCCGGTTTGCGTTGAGCCATTAGAACACAATTAGAAAATGCATTAGACATAATTACGGATACGCCCGAGAAGAACCAGGAGGAAGCAGGAGGCAGGGAAATAGAAATAGATCGTAAGTACGGGCCGAGAGACGGTCCGGCACCCGTGGCTAAAAAGTTTTAGGCCCGCTGACAAAACAAGTCCAGCACGTTCTGGATGTTCCCGGACGTGCTTATCGTTCTGTCCATAATTCCTTTCTCGCCTGCAATGCATTCTTAGAAGCAAGCTGCACCCACGCGGTTCCATATTTATTTGTTTAGGATGCGTAAGACCTTCGTAGACCAGCCTTATTTTAATTTTGAGATTCAAATCGTCTGCAATCGGTTGGATTGTTGGTAGCGACGCAGAGACCCCCATAAAGCATACCATAAACATCGCTTGTTGGGGAACGGGACTGTTTCTCGTAAACAGCGTCTAGGCCAACGCATGG
>NW_026456971.1:0-2184 GCF_943734635.1 Anopheles cruzii | reverse complement strand
GTATCCGCAGTTCCCAGTCCGCTGTCCACGGTTCCGCAATACGTGAATTGTGGGGGCGGTGCTCAAGCCGAAAGTGCATCGCCACCTACTACAAACTCTGCCAACAAAAGGGAGATAACTTTCGAGGCACAGTTCCTGCCCCTGCTGTCTTCCGGTGAAATAAAAACTCGGAAGGAGCTTGCAGACCTGATTGATAAGGTGGACATGGCGTTGATCACCGCTAAGCTGTTGGCCAATGAAGGAGAGAAGCACTGCGAGATTACCGACGGGCTGCTCATCTGTCTCGTGAAGGCAAAGCTAATAGAACCAGTGGTAAGCGAACTGCACGAACTCTTCGCTGATGACAAACTCTACACTTGGGAGGAATTTAAGAAGGAAGTAGGAAACCCGAAGAACTGAAGGATTGGAAAGAGTCTGCTCGAACGATCGATTGCAAATTAAAGCAGTTCAAGTGTGATGCACGCGGCATCGATGTCATCAAATAACACGACTAAGAGATAAGATGACGGTATCCCGCAAATGCTTCCAGTACATACAAAAAAAATCAAATAAATGAACTACAATTTCGCTCTACTACGCTGCGTTTCTCACTTTCTCATTTAATAGAACCGTCATCTCTTGGGTTTCAATAGTTATGCCGCTACCTCGCGTTTGTGGGCGTGAGGTAGCAATCCAGCGTGTTGCGTCTTGTGCATGTTGCGAGAATGGCGTTAATAATCGGTTTTAGATCCGTTCTTCTGTTACAGTACTTCCGGAAGTTACAGTCCTCGTCGCTGGTCACTACCAGTGCTTACACATTAACACGCTATGGTTCCTCTGGTACACTCCAGCCGCTTCGAGAGGGCCGTTCCATAGGAAAGCATTGGCCTCGACGGGAGCATCCGTCGATGCAAAACCCACACCGAATGAAAAATGCAATACTACGAGTACAGCAAGTAATCTTGTTCATTATTTTCTCACACGTTTACAAATTTTCAACGCACTGATAGGTGGCTAACTTCAGTGAGGCTATTCTCTCTATTAATTCCCAACACTCATCGCAAAGGATGCTCATCGCCTGCGGGTTTTTGATATCACCCGTGCACCATTTATTATACGTTTCAAGAACCGTGATGGGTGATAAGGGAGACAGAGAGAGTCGAATTCTATTTCGCTTAGGACCTCAAGGCAGCAAGGATATGCGCACACAGCCGCGAGGGACAAGATGGCAATAAAACTCGAGCGACGGGTAAAAAATCGGCTTGCTGTATTACAGTACTTGCATATTACAGTTTGCTCCAGCATAAACAGAAGATCGCCCGAAGGGATGCACTTGAACCGTTACGCCGAAGACGCGGTCAGGGATTGTCATAAAAATACGTCCCAGGTTGGAAACAAAACTTAGCTGGCAAGGCCGATCCGATCCAAATGGAACGATTCGCCAGCGTAATTTACACTGAGATCGCGCTCAAATGATAGAGCCAGCTCAAACCCCAGCTAACGATGTGTCCGGCAGCGATCCGATAATTCGTACTGCATATAACATAATCACCCGTTCGAAACCCCTCTAACGCTGTTCGTCCTTCTATTTCGTCATCGCCGCCAGTGCCCGTTATGATCGGTTCAGATTTCATCGTGAACGTGTGAAAGTAATGATCGTCAACGGCACGCACCCTGTCCGGTGCAATGCTGTTGCAATGATCGAAAAACCATGATCAGGCGATCGCGTGCTGGATCCCGGTTTGCGTTGAGCCATTAGAACACAATTAGAAAATGCATTAGACATAATTACGGATACGCCCGAGAAGAACCAGGAGGAAGCAGGAGGCAGGGAAATAGAAATAGATCGTAAGTACGGGCCGAGAGACGGTCCGGCACCCGTGGCTAAAAAGTTTTAGGCCCGCTGACAAAACAAGTCCAGCACGTTCTGGATGTTCCCGGACGTGCTTATCGTTCTGTCCATAATTCCTTTCTCGCCTGCAATGCATTCTTAGAAGCAAGCTGCACCCACGCGGTTCCATATTTATTTGTTTAGGATGCGTAAGACCTTCGTAGACCAGCCTTATTTTAATTTTGAGATTCAAATCGTCTGCAATCGGTTGGATTGTTGGTAGCGACGCAGAGACCCCCATAAAGCATACCATAAACATCGCTTGTTGGGGAACGGGACTGTTTCTCGTAAACAGCGTCTAGGCCAACGCATGG
>NW_026456970.1:0-2184 GCF_943734635.1 Anopheles cruzii | reverse complement strand
CTTCCCAAAAACTCCCACCTGCAGAATTTGGTTCGATTTGTTCGAAATTAACTCGAATTATGCTGAATTTTATGTTATGTTTGTATGCGAGCCTCCTCTCCCGGGAAGTGTGAAATGTACTTTTTCTACTATATGATCCTAATTGCAATCTAGAAGGCTGTAGCAGTCCGTTGCTATCTCTCTCTCTCTCACTCTACCCATCTCTTTCTCTCTCTCTCTCTCTACCCATCTCTTTCTCTCTCTCTCTACCCATCTCTTTCTGTCTCTCTCTCTCTTTCTTTCTCTCTTTCTCTCTCCCCATTTCTCTCTTCCTCTCTCTCTCACTCTCGCTCTCCCTCTCCCTCTCTCTCTTTCTCAACTTCTGCAATAATTAAACGCAAACTATACAGTTCCCCCCAACATCAGTTCTACTTCAAGATGGATGGAATGAGGGGTGGTGATAGGTGGAAGAAGGAAGGAAAAGGCTTTTAAGGGAAACCAATCGATTTAGAGACCACCAAAACCTAATAAACGATACCCATATTGCCCTAGGGCGTATTTTAAGGATTGGGGTTGTATGGGGACCCCCCCTTCCCCTCGTCCTGCAAGGACCAAATTTCGTCACATGGTTTCTCAGGTGACCAGCAACCACTGTGCAAGTTTTGATGAAATTCGATCCATAACTTGTGGAGTAATTGATGTTTTAAACAGTTAGTTGTATGGGAGGGCAAAGAAAGAGGGGGGTGAGGGGTTTCTAACCTTGACTATTGCACTCCCCGGCCCCAAAAACCCCTGTATACCAAATTTCGAGTCAATCGGTCCAGTAGTTTCGGAGTCTATAAGGGACATACAGACACAACTTAGTTTTATATATATATAGAAGAAGATAGTAGCAAAGTAATTACACGGAGAGAGGGGTGGAGTGGAGAGTCGAGTTTAAAAAAAAACCCGTCTGGCGGTACACGCTATTAATTTGCAACTGTCCGGTAACGGCGTCGTCGCCGGTCATCGCTCCGATCGCCAACTAGTCCCGGCGATCGGGGATACGCACACTGTTGTGGGTCAGCGCGGGGGAGTGAGATGGCCACACCACGTCCATCACATCTAGTAGTTCGCGCGTCGGCCGTCCTGGTGTGCTTCGGCGCTGAACACGGCGTGGCAATCCGTCAAGTCGGCTGTTGTTTCCAACACCGACTGCTAACACATAACCGAAACCATAGACTGGAAAGGTGCAGAACCTAACCGGTTTTGCTGTGATCAGTACCGAGGTTTACGAGGTTCAAACGTATAATCTATAAGATTACTTATGGTATTAAGTCAGTTTTAGTGTATAGATCATGAAAAATTGCCGATCTGATCGGAAGTGAAAGCAAACGTTCGTTGCCACAGTTCCTAATAATTGAAGTGCTATTATACATCCACTTTGCGGTCAGACACAGTATCGCTTTTCATATACAGCATAGTAGCACAGCATTTGGAGTAGTGATGTGAATAAAGACAGGCCATCGGTACATGGCAAGATAACTGATGTTACCGTAGGACATGTTACCAATAGGTTTTTGTGTTAAGCTACACCGTGGCATAGCTAGAGGTAAGAGATTGAACGCAGATACTATGTGCGATTGAACTATCAGTTGAACTAGAAATTCGATAGCGATTGATATTTTATTAAAATTTTTATGTTACAAGCATAAATTCTCTTTGTTTTTCATTCCGTAAAACGAAATATGTATGAAATCAACGAATAAAGTGTAATTAGAAAAGGATACTCATATCAAACACTATTTTCATGTTCGTATTAACGGACAAAGAAAGAGCGAAGGTTCTATGTTCTTCAGTGAACTCGCGTACAAATACATATGTTCAATTTTTGTGTGTCAGTTCCCAAAAACCGTCTGGAGCTGTTTTGTGACTCCAGCCGAACGAGAAAGATGTTTTTAGTACCTAGCACAAGGCAAGGACCCAGCATCTGAAGGGAAATCAAGGTTAGAGTGGTTCGAAGGTTCACATTGTCCGCAGCGGGTTTCTTTCTCTTAGTGGTCATCCTCCATTCGTATAACATGTCCTGCCCAACCAATTCAAGTGTTTTAGCAATCTGCACGGTGTTAAAATATATCCTACCCCACTTGCCCAGATCTTCAGTCGAATGCGTAGACTTCTGTCATGATCGCCCATAAGCAGAGCTCCAGTACACTCTAGTTTCGT
>NW_026456969.1:0-2185 GCF_943734635.1 Anopheles cruzii | reverse complement strand
GTATCCGCAGTTCCCAGTCCGCTGTCCACGGTTCCGCAATACGTGAATTGTGGGGGCGGTGCTCAAGCCGAAAGTGCATCGCCACCTACTACAAACTCTGCCAACAAAAGGGAGATAACTTTCGAGGCACAGTTCCTGCCCCTGCTGTCTTCCGGTGAAATAAAAACTCGGAAGGAGCTTGCAGACCTGATTGATAAGGTGGACATGGCGTTGATCACCGCTAAGCTGTTGGCCAATGAAGGAGAGAAGCACTGCGAGATTACCGACGGGCTGCTCATCTGTCTCGTGAAGGCAAAGCTAATAGAACCAGTGGTAAGCGAACTGCACGAACTCTTCGCTGATGACAAACTCTACACTTGGGAGGAATTTAAGAAGGAAGTAGGAAACCCGAAGAACTGAAGGATTGGAAAGAGTCTGCTCGAACGATCGATTGCAAATTAAAGCAGTTCAAGTGTGATGCACGCGGCATCGATGTCATCAAATAACACGACTAAGAGATAAGATGACGGTATCCCGCAAATGCTTCCAGTACATACAAAAAAAATCAAATAAATGAACTACAATTTCGCTCTACTACGCTGCGTTTCTCACTTTCTCATTTAATAGAACCGTCATCTCTTGGGTTTCAATAGTTATGCCGCTACCTCGCGTTTGTGGGCGTGAGGTAGCAATCCAGCGTGTTGCGTCTTGTGCATGTTGCGAGAATGGCGTTAATAATCGGTTTTAGATCCGTTCTTCTGTTACAGTACTTCCGGAAGTTACAGTCCTCGTCGCTGGTCACTACCAGTGCTTACACATTAACACGCTATGGTTCCTCTGGTACACTCCAGCCGCTTCGAGAGGGCCGTTCCATAGGAAAGCATTGGCCTCGACGGGAGCATCCGTCGATGCAAAACCCACACCGAATGAAAAATGCAATACTACGAGTACAGCAAGTAATCTTGTTCATTATTTTCTCACACGTTTACAAATTTTCAACGCACTGATAGGTGGCTAACTTCAGTGAGGCTATTCTCTCTATTAATTCCCAACACTCATCGCAAAGGATGCTCATCGCCTGCGGGTTTTTGATATCACCCGTGCACCATTTATTATACGTTTCAAGAACCGTGATGGGTGATAAGGGAGACAGAGAGAGTCGAATTCTATTTCGCTTAGGACCTCAAGGCAGCAAGGATATGCGCACACAGCCGCGAGGGACAAGAAGGCAATAAAACTCGAGCGACGGGTAAAAAATCGGCTTGCTGTATTACAGTACTTGCATATTACAGTTTGCTCCAGCATAAACAGAAGATCGCCCGAAGGGATGCACTTGAACCGTTACGCCGAAGACGCGGTCAGGGATTGTCATAAAAATACGTCCCAGGTTGGAAACAAAACTTAGCTGGCAAGGCCGATCCGATCCAAATGGAACGATTCGCCAGCGTAATTTACACTGAGATCGCGCTCAAATGATAGAGCCAGCTCAAACCCCAGCTAACGATGTGTCCGGCAGCGATCCGATAATTCGTACTGCATATAACATAATCACCCGTTCGAAACCCCTCTAACGCTGTTCGTCCTTCTATTTCGTCATCGCCGCCAGTGCCCGTTATGATCGGTTCAGATTTCATCGTGAACGTGTGAAAGTAATAATCGTCAACGGCACGCACCCTGTCCGGTGCAATGCTGTTGCAATGATCGAAAAACCATGATCAGGCGATCGCGTGCTGGATCCCGGTTTGCGTTGAGCCATTAGAACACAATTAGAAAATGCATTAGACATAATTACGGATACGCCCGAGAAGAACCAGAAGGAAGCAGGAGGCAGGGAAATAGAAATAGATCGTAAGCACGGGCCGAGAGACGGTCCGGCACCCGTGGCTAAAAAGTTTTAGGCCCGCTGACAAAACAAGTCCAGCACGTTTTGGATGTTCCCGGACTGTGCTTATCGTTCTGTCCATAATTCCTTTCTCGCCTGCAATGCATTCTTAGAAGCAAGCTGCACCCACGCGGTTCCATATTTATTTGTTTAGGATGCGTAAGACCTTCGTAGACCAGCCTTATTTTAATTTTGAGATTCAAATCGTCTGCAATCGGTTGGATTGTTGGTAGCGACGCAGAGACCCCCATAAAGCATACCATAAACATCGCTTGTTGGGGAACGGGACTGTTTCTCGTAAACAGCGTCTAGGCCAACGCATGG
>NW_026456968.1:0-2185 GCF_943734635.1 Anopheles cruzii | reverse complement strand
CCATGCGTTGGCCTAGACGCTGTTTACGAGAAACAGTCCCGTTCCCCAACAAGCGATGTTTATGGTATGCTTTATGGGGGTCTCTGCGTCGCTACCAACAATCCAACCGATTGCAGACGATTTGAATCTCAAAATTAAAATAAGGCTGGTCTACGAAGGTCTTACGCATCCTAAACAAATAAATATGGAACCGCGTGGGTGCAGCTTGCTTCTAAGAATGCATTGCAGGCGAGAAAGGAATTATGGACAGAACGATAAGCACAGTCCGGGAACATCCAAAACGTGCTGGACTTGTTTTGTCAGCGGGCCTAAAACTTTTTAGCCACGGGTGCCGGACCGTCTCTCGGCCCGTGCTTACGATCTATTTCTATTTCCCTGCCTCCTGCTTCCTTCTGGTTCTTCTCGGGCGTATCCGTAATTATGTCTAATGCATTTTCTAATTGTGTTCTAATGGCTCAACGCAAACCGGGATCCAGCACGCGATCGCCTGATCATGGTTTTTCGATCATTGCAACAGCATTGCACCGGACAGGGTGCGTGCCGTTGACGATCATTACTTTCACACGTTCACGATGAAATCTGAACCGATCATAACGGGCACTGGCGGCGATGACGAAATAGAAGGACGAACAGCGTTAGAGGGGTTTCGAACGGGTGATTATGTTATATGCAGTACGAATTATCGGATCGCTGCCGGACACATCGTTAGCTGGGGTTTGAGCTGGCTCTATCATTTGAGCGCGATCTCAGTGTAAATTACGCTGGCGAATCGTTCCATTTGGATCGGATCGGCCTTGCCAGCTAAGTTTTGTTTCCAACCTGGGACGTATTTTTATGACAATCCCTGACCGCGTCTTCGGCGTAACGGTTCAAGTGCATCCCTTCGGGCGATCTTCTGTTTATGCTGGAGCAAACTGTAATATGCAAGTACTGTAATACAGCAAGCCGATTTTTTACCCGTCGCTCGAGTTTTATTGCCATCTTGTCCCTCGCGGCTGTGTGCGCATATCCTTGCTGCCTTGAGGTCCTAAGCGAAATAGAATTCGACTCTCTCTGTCTCCCTTATCACCCATCACGGTTCTTGAAACGTATAATAAATGGTGCACGGGTGATATCAAAAACCCGCAGGCGATGAGCATCCTTTGCGATGAGTGTTGGGAATTAATAGAGAGAATAGCCTCACTGAAGTTAGCCACCTATCAGTGCGTTGAAAATTTGTAAACGTGTGAGAAAATAATGAACAAGATTACTTGCTGTACTCGTAGTATTGCATTTTTCATTCGGTGTGGGTTTTGCATCGACGGATGCTCCCGTCGAGGCCAATGCTTTCCTATGGAACGGCCCTCTCGAAGCGGCTGGAGTGTACCAGAGGAACCATAGCGTGTTAATGTGTAAGCACTGGTAGTGACCAGCGACGAGGACTGTAACTTCCGGAAGTACTGTAACAGAAGAACGGATCTAAAACCGATTATTAACGCCATTCTCGCAACATGCACAAGACGCAACACGCTGGATTGCTACCTCACGCCCACAAACGCGAGGTAGCGGCATAACTATTGAAACCCAAGAGATGACGGTTCTATTAAATGAGAAAGTGAGAAACGCAGCGTAGTAGAGCGAAATTGTAGTTCATTTATTTGATTTTTTTTGTATGTACTGGAAGCATTTGCGGGATACCGTCATCTTATCTCTTAGTCGTGTTATTTGATGACATCGATGCCGCGTGCATCACACTTGAACTGCTTTAATTTGCAATCGATCGTTCGAGCAGACTCTTTCCAATCCTTCAGTTCTTCGGGTTTCCTACTTCCTTCTTAAATTCCTCCCAAGTGTAGAGTTTGTCATCAGCGAAGAGTTCGTGCAGTTCGCTTACCACTGGTTCTATTAGCTTTGCCTTCACGAGACAGATGAGCAGCCCGTCGGTAATCTCGCAGTGCTTCTCTCCTTCATTGGCCAACAGCTTAGCGGTGATCAACGCCATGTCCACCTTATCAATCAGGTCTGCAAGCTCCTTCCGAGTTTTTATTTCACCGGAAGACAGCAGGGGCAGGAACTGTGCCTCGAAAGTTATCTCCCTTTTGTTGGCAGAGTTTGTAGTAGGTGGCGATGCACTTTCGGCTTGAGCACCGCCCCCACAATTCACGTATTGCGGAACCGTGGACAGCGGACTGGGAACTGCGGATAC
>NW_026456967.1:0-2185 GCF_943734635.1 Anopheles cruzii | reverse complement strand
CCATGCGTTGGCCTAGACGCTGTTTACGAGAAACAGTCCCGTTCCCCAACAAGCGATGTTTATGGTATGCTTTATGGGGGTCTCTGCGTCGCTACCAACAATCCAACCGATTGCAGACGATTTGAATCTCAAAATTAAAATAAGGCTGGTCTACGAAGGTCTTACGCATCCTAAACAAATAAATATGGAACCGCGTGGGTGCAGCTTGCTTCTAAGAATGCATTGCAGGCGAGAAAGGAATTATGGACAGAACGATAAGCACAGTCCGGGAACATCCAAAACGTGCTGGACTTGTTTTGTCAGCGGGCCTAAAACTTTTTAGCCACGGGTGCCGGACCGTCTCTCGGCCCGTGCTTACGATCTATTTCTATTTCCCTGCCTCCTGCTTCCTTCTGGTTCTTCTCGGGCGTATCCGTAATTATGTCTAATGCATTTTCTAATTGTGTTCTAATGGCTCAACGCAAACCGGGATCCAGCACGCGATCGCCTGATCATGGTTTTTCGATCATTGCAACAGCATTGCACCGGACAGGGTGCGTGCCGTTGACGATCATTACTTTCACACGTTCACGATGAAATCTGAACCGATCATAACGGGCACTGGCGGCGATGACGAAATAGAAGGACGAACAGCGTTAGAGGGGTTTCGAACGGGTGATTATGTTATATGCAGTACGAATTATCGGATCGCTGCCGGACACATCGTTAGCTGGGGTTTGAGCTGGCTCTATCATTTGAGCGCGATCTCAGTGTAAATTACGCTGGCGAATCGTTCCATTTGGATCGGATCGGCCTTGCCAGCTAAGTTTTGTTTCCAACCTGGGACGTATTTTTATGACAATCCCTGACCGCGTCTTCGGCGTAACGGTTCAAGTGCATCCCTTCGGGCGATCTTCTGTTTATGCTGGAGCAAACTGTAATATGCAAGTACTGTAATACAGCAAGCCGATTTTTTACCCGTCGCTCGAGTTTTATTGCCATCTTGTCCCTCGCGGCTGTGTGCGCATATCCTTGCTGCCTTGAGGTCCTAAGCGAAATAGAATTCGACTCTCTCTGTCTCCCTTATCACCCATCACGGTTCTTGAAACGTATAATAAATGGTGCACGGGTGATATCAAAAACCCGCAGGCGATGAGCATCCTTTGCGATGAGTGTTGGGAATTAATAGAGAGAATAGCCTCACTGAAGTTAGCCACCTATCAGTGCGTTGAAAATTTGTAAACGTGTGAGAAAATAATGAACAAGATTACTTGCTGTACTCGTAGTATTGCATTTTTCATTCGGTGTGGGTTTTGCATCGACGGATGCTCCCGTCGAGGCCAATGCTTTCCTATGGAACGGCCCTCTCGAAGCGGCTGGAGTGTACCAGAGGAACCATAGCGTGTTAATGTGTAAGCACTGGTAGTGACCAGCGACGAGGACTGTAACTTCCGGAAGTACTGTAACAGAAGAACGGATCTAAAACCGATTATTAACGCCATTCTCGCAACATGCACAAGACGCAACACGCTGGATTGCTACCTCACGCCCACAAACGCGAGGTAGCGGCATAACTATTGAAACCCAAGAGATGACGGTTCTATTAAATGAGAAAGTGAGAAACGCAGCGTAGTAGAGCGAAATTGTAGTTCATTTATTTGATTTTTTTTGTATGTACTGGAAGCATTTGCGGGATACCGTCATCTTATCTCTTAGTCGTGTTATTTGATGACATCGATGCCGCGTGCATCACACTTGAACTGCTTTAATTTGCAATCGATCGTTCGAGCAGACTCTTTCCAATCCTTCAGTTCTTCGGGTTTCCTACTTCCTTCTTAAATTCCTCCCAAGTGTAGAGTTTGTCATCAGCGAAGAGTTCGTGCAGTTCGCTTACCACTGGTTCTATTAGCTTTGCCTTCACGAGACAGATGAGCAGCCCGTCGGTAATCTCGCAGTGCTTCTCTCCTTCATTGGCCAACAGCTTAGCGGTGATCAACGCCATGTCCACCTTATCAATCAGGTCTGCAAGCTCCTTCCGAGTTTTTATTTCACCGGAAGACAGCAGGGGCAGGAACTGTGCCTCGAAAGTTATCTCCCTTTTGTTGGCAGAGTTTGTAGTAGGTGGCGATGCACTTTCGGCTTGAGCACCGCCCCCACAATTCACGTATTGCGGAACCGTGGACAGCGGACTGGGAACTGCGGATAC
>NW_026456966.1:0-2185 GCF_943734635.1 Anopheles cruzii | reverse complement strand
GTATCCGCAGTTCCCAGTCCGCTGTCCACGGTTCCGCAATACGTGAATTGTGGGGGCGGTGCTCAAGCCGAAAGTGCATCGCCACCTACTACAAACTCTGCCAACAAAAGGGAGATAACTTTCGAGGCACAGTTCCTGCCCCTGCTGTCTTCCGGTGAAATAAAAACTCGGAAGGAGCTTGCAGACCTGATTGATAAGGTGGACATGGCGTTGATCACCGCTAAGCTGTTGGCCAATGAAGGAGAGAAGCACTGCGAGATTACCGACGGGCTGCTCATCTGTCTCGTGAAGGCAAAGCTAATAGAACCAGTGGTAAGCGAACTGCACGAACTCTTCGCTGATGACAAACTCTACACTTGGGAGGAATTTAAGAAGGAAGTAGGAAACCCGAAGAACTGAAGGATTGGAAAGAGTCTGCTCGAACGATCGATTGCAAATTAAAGCAGTTCAAGTGTGATGCACGCGGCATCGATGTCATCAAATAACACGACTAAGAGATAAGATGACGGTATCCCGCAAATGCTTCCAGTACATACAAAAAAAATCAAATAAATGAACTACAATTTCGCTCTACTACGCTGCGTTTCTCACTTTCTCATTTAATAGAACCGTCATCTCTTGGGTTTCAATAGTTATGCCGCTACCTCGCGTTTGTGGGCGTGAGGTAGCAATCCAGCGTGTTGCGTCTTGTGCATGTTGCGAGAATGGCGTTAATAATCGGTTTTAGATCCGTTCTTCTGTTACAGTACTTCCGGAAGTTACAGTCCTCGTCGCTGGTCACTACCAGTGCTTACACATTAACACGCTATGGTTCCTCTGGTACACTCCAGCCGCTTCGAGAGGGCCGTTCCATAGGAAAGCATTGGCCTCGACGGGAGCATCCGTCGATGCAAAACCCACACCGAATGAAAAATGCAATACTACGAGTACAGCAAGTAATCTTGTTCATTATTTTCTCACACGTTTACAAATTTTCAACGCACTGATAGGTGGCTAACTTCAGTGAGGCTATTCTCTCTATTAATTCCCAACACTCATCGCAAAGGATGCTCATCGCCTGCGGGTTTTTGATATCACCCGTGCACCATTTATTATACGTTTCAAGAACCGTGATGGGTGATAAGGGAGACAGAGAGAGTCGAATTCTATTTCGCTTAGGACCTCAAGGCAGCAAGGATATGCGCACACAGCCGCGAGGGACAAGAAGGCAATAAAACTCGAGCGACGGGTAAAAAATCGGCTTGCTGTATTACAGTACTTGCATATTACAGTTTGCTCCAGCATAAACAGAAGATCGCCCGAAGGGATGCACTTGAACCGTTACGCCGAAGACGCGGTCAGGGATTGTCATAAAAATACGTCCCAGGTTGGAAACAAAACTTAGCTGGCAAGGCCGATCCGATCCAAATGGAACGATTCGCCAGCGTAATTTACACTGAGATCGCGCTCAAATGATAGAGCCAGCTCAAACCCCAGCTAACGATGTGTCCGGCAGCGATCCGATAATTCGTACTGCATATAACATAATCACCCGTTCGAAACCCCTCTAACGCTGTTCGTCCTTCTATTTCGTCATCGCCGCCAGTGCCCGTTATGATCGGTTCAGATTTCATCGTGAACGTGTGAAAGTAATAATCGTCAACGGCACGCACCCTGTCCGGTGCAATGCTGTTGCAATGATCGAAAAACCATGATCAGGCGATCGCGTGCTGGATCCCGGTTTGCGTTGAGCCATTAGAACACAATTAGAAAATGCATTAGACATAATTACGGATACGCCCGAGAAGAACCAGAAGGAAGCAGGAGGCAGGGAAATAGAAATAGATCGTAAGCACGGGCCGAGAGACGGTCCGGCACCCGTGGCTAAAAAGTTTTAGGCCCGCTGACAAAACAAGTCCAGCACGTTTTGGATGTTCCCGGACTGTGCTTATCGTTCTGTCCATAATTCCTTTCTCGCCTGCAATGCATTCTTAGAAGCAAGCTGCACCCACGCGGTTCCATATTTATTTGTTTAGGATGCGTAAGACCTTCGTAGACCAGCCTTATTTTAATTTTGAGATTCAAATCGTCTGCAATCGGTTGGATTGTTGGTAGCGACGCAGAGACCCCCATAAAGCATACCATAAACATCGCTTGTTGGGGAACGGGACTGTTTCTCGTAAACAGCGTCTAGGCCAACGCATGG
>NW_026456965.1:0-2185 GCF_943734635.1 Anopheles cruzii | reverse complement strand
CAGTCAAAAAATAAACTTGCAATGAACAAAATTGAAAATTTTTCATACATTTATACTACGCGGAAAGAGCAATTCCGTGGATGTGTACGTGAAAGGCGCATGGCGCGAAACATTAGAATGGGTGCGTGAAGTCGCAAACGTTTGAGTGTGTGCGTGCGTGATGTGTCGATTGCTTTAAGCTGGTGTGTGTGGCGTTGCGCAGAGCTCTTAACGTGGATGTGTGCGTGAATTCGTTCGTTCATTTCTCTTGCAATGTGTGCGTGAATTCGTTCGTTAATACACCTGAGAATGTGTGCGTGAATTCGTTCGTTAATACACGTGAGGATGTGTGCGTGAATTGTTCACCTATATAACCGGCAATTTTGTGAAAAATCGCATTCTGAAAGTGTCCGTACGTTCGAACCAAGGTTTCTCCGAAGTTTGGCAAAGTTTTACATCCGTTTAAAGACTTAGAAAAAGTGATGGCTCGTACCAAGCAGACAGCGCGCAAGTCCACCGGTGGCAAAGCGCCGCGTAAGCAATTGGCCACGAAAGCTGCACGGAAGAGTGCACCGGCCACCGGCGGTGTGAAGAAGCCGCATCGTTATCGCCCGGGAACCGTTGCCTTGCGTGAGATCCGTCGTTACCAGAAATCGACGGAGCTGCTGATCCGCAAGCTGCCTTTCCAGCGCCTGGTGCGTGAAATCGCGCAAGATTTCAAGACCGATCTGCGCTTCCAGAGTTCCGCCGTCATGGCTCTGCAAGAGGCCAGCGAAGCCTATCTGGTAGGCTTGTTCGAGGACACGAACTTGTGCGCCATCCACGCCAAGCGCGTTACGATTATGCCCAAGGACATCCAACTGGCTCGGCGAATCCGTGGCGAGCGTGCGTAAATTGCTTGCATCGACTCCCGTGTTTGGAACACAAAAACGGCCCTTTTCAGGGCCACCAAATGTTCATTGAAAGAGAGTGCATTGTCGATTGCTTCGTTGGGTTTAGTTAATTGTCTTGATAGTTAGTGTTTTTTCCATTTTCGTGGGATGCCCTATGGAAAAACCGGTACCATTATTAGGTTAAATCAATTCAACCAGTAAAATTCGTCGCACAAATTGTGTAGTACCAAGGATGGAAGCAATTTTTAACCGTTTCCATTGTCATTCTGTGCGGCGTCATGTTCCATTTTTAGCCCAAGCTGTAGTGACGCTACGCGAGTGGCGCCATTTTGCGTGGCTTTGACGCCGCGCTCTTTTGGTAAGGTTTCGAACTACTTTGATCGCTTGTGTTCGAAAATATGTCGACATAGGGCTGGGCTGGGTACCAAACCTGTCAGTTTCGATGATTGGAAAAAATTGTATTGCGTGTTAAAGAAAACAATTTACATATGTTAAGTAGTTGTCGCTATGAAATCTAAATTATTTAAAATTATTTCAGACAACCGTCGTTTTCGACGATCCACTGCGATTGAAATTGCATGCTAAATTCCAAACAATACGCGTTCTTTTGTAAATTTTTCTTACTGTTCTAATTTTTTTTAGTACAACAGATCGAGCACCATCGTCCTGATTTCATTGAGTAATTCATATTCAAACAGATAAAAGAAGCGTCATGCTAAAAGTCTCATATTGGATATTAAAAAGAAACTTTATAGAAATGAAATAAGTTTGCAATTGCGAGGAAAAGCATACATAACATATTCCACAAAATAGTTATATTGGAGAATAACCCCTTAAGGGCCGTTTACACGTTGCGATATGTCGCTGCAATGCCTTGTATCGATTAATCGCAGTGATATATCGCAGCCAAGGTGGAGCGTCTACACGCCACGATGTACCGTTGCGATTTGCAATCGCAGATCTCGGTGTCATGGAAACAGCCATGGAAGAAACACTGTGTTTGTCTGCCTTTGGATTGTGCGTTTCGGTTACAAAGCAAAAAATAGAACGTACCAAGAGTACTAATCGGTCACGGTGGTCAAGGGAATGGCTTTTAAAGCGAGGCAATTATTCTCACGTTAAACTTTTGCTTTAAAACATTCAAAACAACATGCCAAACCGCCATTAATACAAGCACACATGTATATCCACCGTCAGCACACGCACACATGTATGGAGATTGGACCGAAATTGATGCTCGGCGCATTCAATTTTTTTGATCTGCCAATCTGGTCGTATACAAGCAATTTGTTCCTTTTTTGCTGTCTACACGT
>NW_026456964.1:0-2185 GCF_943734635.1 Anopheles cruzii | reverse complement strand
CCATGCGTTGGCCTAGACGCTGTTTACGAGAAACAGTCCCGTTCCCCAACAAGCGATGTTTATGGTATGCTTTATGGGGGTCTCTGCGTCGCTACCAACAATCCAACCGATTGCAGACGATTTGAATCTCAAAATTAAAATAAGGCTGGTCTACGAAGGTCTTACGCATCCTAAACAAATAAATATGGAACCGCGTGGGTGCAGCTTGCTTCTAAGAATGCATTGCAGGCGAGAAAGGAATTATGGACAGAACGATAAGCACAGTCCGGGAACATCCAAAACGTGCTGGACTTGTTTTGTCAGCGGGCCTAAAACTTTTTAGCCACGGGTGCCGGACCGTCTCTCGGCCCGTGCTTACGATCTATTTCTATTTCCCTGCCTCCTGCTTCCTTCTGGTTCTTCTCGGGCGTATCCGTAATTATGTCTAATGCATTTTCTAATTGTGTTCTAATGGCTCAACGCAAACCGGGATCCAGCACGCGATCGCCTGATCATGGTTTTTCGATCATTGCAACAGCATTGCACCGGACAGGGTGCGTGCCGTTGACGATCATTACTTTCACACGTTCACGATGAAATCTGAACCGATCATAACGGGCACTGGCGGCGATGACGAAATAGAAGGACGAACAGCGTTAGAGGGGTTTCGAACGGGTGATTATGTTATATGCAGTACGAATTATCGGATCGCTGCCGGACACATCGTTAGCTGGGGTTTGAGCTGGCTCTATCATTTGAGCGCGATCTCAGTGTAAATTACGCTGGCGAATCGTTCCATTTGGATCGGATCGGCCTTGCCAGCTAAGTTTTGTTTCCAACCTGGGACGTATTTTTATGACAATCCCTGACCGCGTCTTCGGCGTAACGGTTCAAGTGCATCCCTTCGGGCGATCTTCTGTTTATGCTGGAGCAAACTGTAATATGCAAGTACTGTAATACAGCAAGCCGATTTTTTACCCGTCGCTCGAGTTTTATTGCCATCTTGTCCCTCGCGGCTGTGTGCGCATATCCTTGCTGCCTTGAGGTCCTAAGCGAAATAGAATTCGACTCTCTCTGTCTCCCTTATCACCCATCACGGTTCTTGAAACGTATAATAAATGGTGCACGGGTGATATCAAAAACCCGCAGGCGATGAGCATCCTTTGCGATGAGTGTTGGGAATTAATAGAGAGAATAGCCTCACTGAAGTTAGCCACCTATCAGTGCGTTGAAAATTTGTAAACGTGTGAGAAAATAATGAACAAGATTACTTGCTGTACTCGTAGTATTGCATTTTTCATTCGGTGTGGGTTTTGCATCGACGGATGCTCCCGTCGAGGCCAATGCTTTCCTATGGAACGGCCCTCTCGAAGCGGCTGGAGTGTACCAGAGGAACCATAGCGTGTTAATGTGTAAGCACTGGTAGTGACCAGCGACGAGGACTGTAACTTCCGGAAGTACTGTAACAGAAGAACGGATCTAAAACCGATTATTAACGCCATTCTCGCAACATGCACAAGACGCAACACGCTGGATTGCTACCTCACGCCCACAAACGCGAGGTAGCGGCATAACTATTGAAACCCAAGAGATGACGGTTCTATTAAATGAGAAAGTGAGAAACGCAGCGTAGTAGAGCGAAATTGTAGTTCATTTATTTGATTTTTTTTGTATGTACTGGAAGCATTTGCGGGATACCGTCATCTTATCTCTTAGTCGTGTTATTTGATGACATCGATGCCGCGTGCATCACACTTGAACTGCTTTAATTTGCAATCGATCGTTCGAGCAGACTCTTTCCAATCCTTCAGTTCTTCGGGTTTCCTACTTCCTTCTTAAATTCCTCCCAAGTGTAGAGTTTGTCATCAGCGAAGAGTTCGTGCAGTTCGCTTACCACTGGTTCTATTAGCTTTGCCTTCACGAGACAGATGAGCAGCCCGTCGGTAATCTCGCAGTGCTTCTCTCCTTCATTGGCCAACAGCTTAGCGGTGATCAACGCCATGTCCACCTTATCAATCAGGTCTGCAAGCTCCTTCCGAGTTTTTATTTCACCGGAAGACAGCAGGGGCAGGAACTGTGCCTCGAAAGTTATCTCCCTTTTGTTGGCAGAGTTTGTAGTAGGTGGCGATGCACTTTCGGCTTGAGCACCGCCCCCACAATTCACGTATTGCGGAACCGTGGACAGCGGACTGGGAACTGCGGATAC
>NW_026456963.1:0-2185 GCF_943734635.1 Anopheles cruzii | reverse complement strand
CCATGCGTTGGCCTAGACGCTGTTTACGAGAAACAGTCCCGTTCCCCAACAAGCGATGTTTATGGTATGCTTTATGGGGGTCTCTGCGTCGCTACCAACAATCCAACCGATTGCAGACGATTTGAATCTCAAAATTAAAATAAGGCTGGTCTACGAAGGTCTTACGCATCCTAAACAAATAAATATGGAACCGCGTGGGTGCAGCTTGCTTCTAAGAATGCATTGCAGGCGAGAAAGGAATTATGGACAGAACGATAAGCACAGTCCGGGAACATCCAAAACGTGCTGGACTTGTTTTGTCAGCGGGCCTAAAACTTTTTAGCCACGGGTGCCGGACCGTCTCTCGGCCCGTGCTTACGATCTATTTCTATTTCCCTGCCTCCTGCTTCCTTCTGGTTCTTCTCGGGCGTATCCGTAATTATGTCTAATGCATTTTCTAATTGTGTTCTAATGGCTCAACGCAAACCGGGATCCAGCACGCGATCGCCTGATCATGGTTTTTCGATCATTGCAACAGCATTGCACCGGACAGGGTGCGTGCCGTTGACGATCATTACTTTCACACGTTCACGATGAAATCTGAACCGATCATAACGGGCACTGGCGGCGATGACGAAATAGAAGGACGAACAGCGTTAGAGGGGTTTCGAACGGGTGATTATGTTATATGCAGTACGAATTATCGGATCGCTGCCGGACACATCGTTAGCTGGGGTTTGAGCTGGCTCTATCATTTGAGCGCGATCTCAGTGTAAATTACGCTGGCGAATCGTTCCATTTGGATCGGATCGGCCTTGCCAGCTAAGTTTTGTTTCCAACCTGGGACGTATTTTTATGACAATCCCTGACCGCGTCTTCGGCGTAACGGTTCAAGTGCATCCCTTCGGGCGATCTTCTGTTTATGCTGGAGCAAACTGTAATATGCAAGTACTGTAATACAGCAAGCCGATTTTTTACCCGTCGCTCGAGTTTTATTGCCATCTTGTCCCTCGCGGCTGTGTGCGCATATCCTTGCTGCCTTGAGGTCCTAAGCGAAATAGAATTCGACTCTCTCTGTCTCCCTTATCACCCATCACGGTTCTTGAAACGTATAATAAATGGTGCACGGGTGATATCAAAAACCCGCAGGCGATGAGCATCCTTTGCGATGAGTGTTGGGAATTAATAGAGAGAATAGCCTCACTGAAGTTAGCCACCTATCAGTGCGTTGAAAATTTGTAAACGTGTGAGAAAATAATGAACAAGATTACTTGCTGTACTCGTAGTATTGCATTTTTCATTCGGTGTGGGTTTTGCATCGACGGATGCTCCCGTCGAGGCCAATGCTTTCCTATGGAACGGCCCTCTCGAAGCGGCTGGAGTGTACCAGAGGAACCATAGCGTGTTAATGTGTAAGCACTGGTAGTGACCAGCGACGAGGACTGTAACTTCCGGAAGTACTGTAACAGAAGAACGGATCTAAAACCGATTATTAACGCCATTCTCGCAACATGCACAAGACGCAACACGCTGGATTGCTACCTCACGCCCACAAACGCGAGGTAGCGGCATAACTATTGAAACCCAAGAGATGACGGTTCTATTAAATGAGAAAGTGAGAAACGCAGCGTAGTAGAGCGAAATTGTAGTTCATTTATTTGATTTTTTTTGTATGTACTGGAAGCATTTGCGGGATACCGTCATCTTATCTCTTAGTCGTGTTATTTGATGACATCGATGCCGCGTGCATCACACTTGAACTGCTTTAATTTGCAATCGATCGTTCGAGCAGACTCTTTCCAATCCTTCAGTTCTTCGGGTTTCCTACTTCCTTCTTAAATTCCTCCCAAGTGTAGAGTTTGTCATCAGCGAAGAGTTCGTGCAGTTCGCTTACCACTGGTTCTATTAGCTTTGCCTTCACGAGACAGATGAGCAGCCCGTCGGTAATCTCGCAGTGCTTCTCTCCTTCATTGGCCAACAGCTTAGCGGTGATCAACGCCATGTCCACCTTATCAATCAGGTCTGCAAGCTCCTTCCGAGTTTTTATTTCACCGGAAGACAGCAGGGGCAGGAACTGTGCCTCGAAAGTTATCTCCCTTTTGTTGGCAGAGTTTGTAGTAGGTGGCGATGCACTTTCGGCTTGAGCACCGCCCCCACAATTCACGTATTGCGGAACCGTGGACAGCGGACTGGGAACTGCGGATAC
>NW_026456962.1:0-2185 GCF_943734635.1 Anopheles cruzii | reverse complement strand
CAGTCAAAAAATAAACTTGCAATGAACAAAATTGAAAATTTTTCATACATTTATACTACGCGGAAAGAGCAATTCCGTGGATGTGTACGTGAAAGGCGCATGGCGCGAAACATTAGAATGGGTGCGTGAAGTCGCAAACGTTTGAGTGTGTGCGTGCGTGATGTGTCGATTGCTTTAAGCTGGTGTGTGTGGCGTTGCGCAGAGCTCTTAACGTGGATGTGTGCGTGAATTCGTTCGTTCATTTCTCTTGCAATGTGTGCGTGAATTCGTTCGTTAATACACCTGAGAATGTGTGCGTGAATTCGTTCGTTAATACACGTGAGGATGTGTGCGTGAATTGTTCACCTATATAACCGGCAATTTTGTGAAAAATCGCATTCTGAAAGTGTCCGTACGTTCGAACCAAGGTTTCTCCGAAGTTTGGCAAAGTTTTACATCCGTTTAAAGACTTAGAAAAAGTGATGGCTCGTACCAAGCAGACAGCGCGCAAGTCCACCGGTGGCAAAGCGCCGCGTAAGCAATTGGCCACGAAAGCTGCACGGAAGAGTGCACCGGCCACCGGCGGTGTGAAGAAGCCGCATCGTTATCGCCCGGGAACCGTTGCCTTGCGTGAGATCCGTCGTTACCAGAAATCGACGGAGCTGCTGATCCGCAAGCTGCCTTTCCAGCGCCTGGTGCGTGAAATCGCGCAAGATTTCAAGACCGATCTGCGCTTCCAGAGTTCCGCCGTCATGGCTCTGCAAGAGGCCAGCGAAGCCTATCTGGTAGGCTTGTTCGAGGACACGAACTTGTGCGCCATCCACGCCAAGCGCGTTACGATTATGCCCAAGGACATCCAACTGGCTCGGCGAATCCGTGGCGAGCGTGCGTAAATTGCTTGCATCGACTCCCGTGTTTGGAACACAAAAACGGCCCTTTTCAGGGCCACCAAATGTTCATTGAAAGAGAGTGCATTGTCGATTGCTTCGTTGGGTTTAGTTAATTGTCTTGATAGTTAGTGTTTTTTCCATTTTCGTGGGATGCCCTATGGAAAAACCGGTACCATTATTAGGTTAAATCAATTCAACCAGTAAAATTCGTCGCACAAATTGTGTAGTACCAAGGATGGAAGCAATTTTTAACCGTTTCCATTGTCATTCTGTGCGGCGTCATGTTCCATTTTTAGCCCAAGCTGTAGTGACGCTACGCGAGTGGCGCCATTTTGCGTGGCTTTGACGCCGCGCTCTTTTGGTAAGGTTTCGAACTACTTTGATCGCTTGTGTTCGAAAATATGTCGACATAGGGCTGGGCTGGGTACCAAACCTGTCAGTTTCGATGATTGGAAAAAATTGTATTGCGTGTTAAAGAAAACAATTTACATATGTTAAGTAGTTGTCGCTATGAAATCTAAATTATTTAAAATTATTTCAGACAACCGTCGTTTTCGACGATCCACTGCGATTGAAATTGCATGCTAAATTCCAAACAATACGCGTTCTTTTGTAAATTTTTCTTACTGTTCTAATTTTTTTTAGTACAACAGATCGAGCACCATCGTCCTGATTTCATTGAGTAATTCATATTCAAACAGATAAAAGAAGCGTCATGCTAAAAGTCTCATATTGGATATTAAAAAGAAACTTTATAGAAATGAAATAAGTTTGCAATTGCGAGGAAAAGCATACATAACATATTCCACAAAATAGTTATATTGGAGAATAACCCCTTAAGGGCCGTTTACACGTTGCGATATGTCGCTGCAATGCCTTGTATCGATTAATCGCAGTGATATATCGCAGCCAAGGTGGAGCGTCTACACGCCACGATGTACCGTTGCGATTTGCAATCGCAGATCTCGGTGTCATGGAAACAGCCATGGAAGAAACACTGTGTTTGTCTGCCTTTGGATTGTGCGTTTCGGTTACAAAGCAAAAAATAGAACGTACCAAGAGTACTAATCGGTCACGGTGGTCAAGGGAATGGCTTTTAAAGCGAGGCAATTATTCTCACGTTAAACTTTTGCTTTAAAACATTCAAAACAACATGCCAAACCGCCATTAATACAAGCACACATGTATATCCACCGTCAGCACACGCACACATGTATGGAGATTGGACCGAAATTGATGCTCGGCGCATTCAATTTTTTTGATCTGCCAATCTGGTCGTATACAAGCAATTTGTTCCTTTTTTGCTGTCTACACGT
>NW_026456961.1:0-2188 GCF_943734635.1 Anopheles cruzii | reverse complement strand
CCATGCGTTGGCCTAGACGCTGTTTACGAGAAACAGTCCCGTTCCCCAACAAGCGATGTTTATGGTATGCTTTATGGGGGTCTCTGCGTCGCTACCAACAATCCAACCGATTGCAGACGATTTGAATCTCAAAATTAAAATAAGGCTGGTCTACGAAGGTCTTACGCATCCTAAACAAATAAATATGGAACCGCGTGGGTGCAGCTTGCTTCTAAGAATGCATTGCAGGCGAGAAAGGAATTATGGACAGAACGATAAGCACAGTCCGGGAACATCCAAAACGTGCTGGACTTGTTTTGTCAGCGGGCCTAAAACTTTTTAGCCACGGGTGCCGGACCGTCTCTCGGCCCGTGCTTACGATCTATTTCTATTTCCCTGCCTCCTGCTTCCTTCTGGTTCTTCTCGGGCGTATCCGTAATTATGTCTAATGCATTTTCTAATTGTGTTCTAATGGCTCAACGCAAACCGGGATCCAGCACGCGATCGCCTGATCATGGTTTTTCGATCATTGCAACAGCATTGCACCGGACAGGGTGCGTGCCGTTGACGATTATTACTTTCACACGTTCACGATGAAATCTGAACCGATCATAACGGGCACCGGCGGCGATGACGAAATAGAAGGACGAACAGCGTTAGAGGGGTTTCGAACGGGTGATTATGTTATATGCAGTACGAATTATCGGATCGCTGCCGGACACATCGTTAGCTGGGGTTTGAGCTGGCTCTATCATTTGAGCGCGATCTCAGTGTAAATTACGCTGGCGAATCGTTCCATTTGGATCGGATCGGCCTTGCCAGCTAAGTTTTGTTTCCAACCTGGGACGTATTTTTATGACAATCCCTGACCGCGTCTTCGGCGTAACGGTTCAAGTGCATCCCTTCGGGCGATCTTCTGTTTATGCTGGAGCAAACTGTAATATGCAAGTACTGTAATACAGCAAGCCGATTTTTTACCCGTCGCTCGAGTTTTATTGCCATCTTGTCCCTCGCGGCTGTGTGCGCATATCCTTGCTGCCTTGAGGTCCTAAGCGAAATAGAATTCGACTCTCTCTGTCTCCCTTATCACCCATCACGGTTCTTGAAACGTATAATAAATGGTGCACGGGTGATATCAAAAACCCGCAGGCGATGAGCATCCTTTGCGATGAGTGTTGGGAATTAATAGAGAGAATAGCCTCACTGAAGTTAGCCACCTATCAGTGCGTTGAAAATTTGTAAACGTGTGAGAAAATAATGAACAAGATTACTTGCTGTACTCGTAGTATTGCATTTTTCATTCGGTGTGGGTTTTGCATCGACGGATGCTCCCGTCGAGGCCAATGCTTTCCTATGGAACGGCCCTCTCGAAGCGGCTGGAGTGTACCAGAGGAACCATAGCGTGTTAATGTGTAAGCACTGGTAGTGACCAGCGACGAGGACTGTAACTTCCGGAAGTACTGTAACAGAAGAACGGATCTAAAACCGATTATTAACGCCATTCTCGCAACATGCACAAGACGCAACACGCTGGATTGCTACCTCACGCCCACAAACGCGAGGTAGCGGCATAACTATTGAAACCCAAGAGATGACGGTTCTATTAAATGAGAAAGTGAGAAACGCAGCGTAGTAGAGCGAAATTGTAGTTCATTTATTTGATTTTTTTTGTATGTACTCGAAGCATTTGCGGGATACCGTCATCTTATCTCTTAGTCGTGTTATTTGATGACATCGATGCCGCGTGCATCACACTTGAACTGCTTTAATTTGCAATCGATCGTTCGAGCAGACTCTTTCCAATCCTTCAGTTCTGGTTCGGGTTTCCTACTTCCTTCTTAAATTCCTCCCAAGTGTAGAGTTTGTCATCAGCGAAGAGTTCGTGCAGTTCGCTTACCACTGGTTCTATTAGCTTTGCCTTCACGAGACAGATGAGCAGCCCGTCGGTAATCTCGCAGTGCTTCTCTCCTTCATTGGCCAACAGCTTAGCGGTGATCAACGCCATGTCCACCTTATCAATCAGGTCTGCAAGCTCCTTCCGAGTTTTTATTTCACCGGAAGACAGCAGGGGCAGGAACTGTGCCTCGAAAGTTATCTCCCTTTTGTTGGCAGAGTTTGTAGTAGGTGGCGATGCACTTTCGGCTTGAGCACCGCCCCCACAATTCACGTATTGCGGAACCGTGGACAGCGGACTGGGAACTGCGGATAC
>NW_026456960.1:0-2188 GCF_943734635.1 Anopheles cruzii | reverse complement strand
TCCTGGCACATCCTATCGGGCTGGGAACCGGGTGCTTCTATCTCGTACCCCGGCACCGTTTGAAGTCCACACCGAGGTGGAAACCGAGAGACGCATTCCGGGCGCGAGTGCTGAAGGCATCCAGGCAAAGGCAGGGTGTGGCGGGGGGTCGGGTGGGCAGGCGGAAAAACTGTTGGCTTTGTTTTGGCTCGACACTAAAAGCGCACAACAATCTTCACCCTGCTTCACCCGTGATGCTTCCGGGGCGGATGCTTCCGGGGACCCCGGCTTCCGGCTTAGGCCGCCCCCGGACTCGCCCGGCTCGGCTGCTTATGTTTGTGTTTTCCTTTCGAGTTTTCCACTGTTTTCTAACCATTCGAAGCGAGCGCTATTCGTTTGATGTTGCCGGGGTGGAAAAGAACAGCGCCCGAGATAAGCAGGTGGCATCGCCAGGATTCTTGTGTTGTTTTTGGGATTCTTTTTTTTCACGGTTCATTTTTCTTTTCCCTCGCCTGCCCTGGCGTGGGCCCCGCGGAGGATTAGGTTTCCGCTACCCAATGACAATACCTGACAGCTTGCGGCAGGCACTTTCGGGCGTGCGGGCGCCAAACGGGGCCAATAGAAACAGATATCCGATGCTGTAACTGCACATTACATAAATTTTCTTTTATTTCTGTCCCGTTGTGGAGCCTCGAAGACGAACATCCTTCGGCTGGGTGCCAGACGGTTCGGTTGCTTTCTCGCTAGACTTCCATCGATCAGGGCGAGTTTCCAAGAACGCCTTTTCTAGTGCGCGAGAGAAAAGTGCAACTTGCCACACGGCGGGCCAGCATGGAAAAGTTCCAAGAAGCGTCAAAGCGACAGGCTGTCGACACCGATGGCTGCCATTGCATTGGAGAGGTGTGTGTTTTTTTGTGCGGATGGTCGTATTTTACTCGCTTCGCTTCAGTACACTGGCGGGTCCGTGCCCGAAACGTGCCCGTGATCCGAATCACCTTCTTTACGGTGCATTTCAATATTTCATTGGTCATATTTTACCAGTTTTTACCGCGACTCCGTGAAGGAAAGTCACGAGCCGTGACCGAGCCAGCGAACCCCGTTCCACTGTTCGGCCATAACGTGTGGTTGTGGTGGCCGCTGGCCCATGACAGTGAGGGAGGGCTTTTATTTGATGGCACTTTTGGCTGATGGAGGCGCCAGGTGATGCTTCCAGGAAGTAATGAAGGCACGGAAAACAAAAAAAAAGGCGCACCCGACGAAGTGGCCCCGCCAGCCGGAGCTATATACGGTGGAACCGGACCGAAATGAAGCTACTAAAAGTTTATTTTTGTTGAACTGGATGAGTTTCCACTACACGGCGCCGGGGACGCGCTGTGTACTTTCGCCCGATGGTAAAGTTATGCTCGCCGCCCGACCCGCGGTGATGGTCCGGTTTGATGGCCTGTTCCACTTCGCTCTGGTTAATTTTTATACTCTCAATAATATTTTGCAAGTGGCTCGTTTTGTTTAACGGTCTCTCTCTCGTACGAAATCACGATGTAACAACATCGCGACCCGGGGAACAAAGCAAAGCGGAAATGCTCCAACGGCCGGTGGATGGCCAGGAAAGCTTCACGTAGAAGCTGGCCAGCTCGTGGACATGAATAAGCCAAGAACGCACGCATGATAAGGATAATCTAAAACAATCGTGACAAAGATTGTGAAAGGAATAAACGGCTATTTGAGGAATAGCATAAACATAAACGGGCGATGTTCAAAATGTCCTCCGTAGCGTGAGAAAAGAATGAGGGAAAATCAATTTTCTTTGCGTCTATGTAGATGAGTGGTGATTTATGTGGATTCAGAAATTGGTCGACAATTTTTTATACGATTTACGGTGCCTTACATGGTTGTTTCTCCATTTTGTCCAACGGTACATTACGGAGTGAAACTTTGTTTATAACCTAAACAATCTTTAGTTTGAATCTATGTCATTACCTTTAACTTTGTCTCTGTTCTATGTAAACATAGAATGCAATGCAATTTACTCCAATTTCCGACACACATTAATCGAAAAAAACTATTTCCCGTTCGTTTTTGGTCACAGTAGAAAAACAGCTGTGAAACGGCCCTACAGAACAATTTCGGCGCGAAGCTGCTACCCGAAGCAGCAAACGGACGATGGGATCGCGGCACCAGGAAAATGGTAATAAAATAACCATTTGACGAG
>NW_026456959.1:0-2188 GCF_943734635.1 Anopheles cruzii | reverse complement strand
GTATCCGCAGTTCCCAGTCCGCTGTCCACGGTTCCGCAATACGTGAATTGTGGGGGCGGTGCTCAAGCCGAAAGTGCATCGCCACCTACTACAAACTCTGCCAACAAAAGGGAGATAACTTTCGAGGCACAGTTCCTGCCCCTGCTGTCTTCCGGTGAAATAAAAACTCGGAAGGAGCTTGCAGACCTGATTGATAAGGTGGACATGGCGTTGATCACCGCTAAGCTGTTGGCCAATGAAGGAGAGAAGCACTGCGAGATTACCGACGGGCTGCTCATCTGTCTCGTGAAGGCAAAGCTAATAGAACCAGTGGTAAGCGAACTGCACGAACTCTTCGCTGATGACAAACTCTACACTTGGGAGGAATTTAAGAAGGAAGTAGGAAACCCGAACCAGAACTGAAGGATTGGAAAGAGTCTGCTCGAACGATCGATTGCAAATTAAAGCAGTTCAAGTGTGATGCACGCGGCATCGATGTCATCAAATAACACGACTAAGAGATAAGATGACGGTATCCCGCAAATGCTTCGAGTACATACAAAAAAAATCAAATAAATGAACTACAATTTCGCTCTACTACGCTGCGTTTCTCACTTTCTCATTTAATAGAACCGTCATCTCTTGGGTTTCAATAGTTATGCCGCTACCTCGCGTTTGTGGGCGTGAGGTAGCAATCCAGCGTGTTGCGTCTTGTGCATGTTGCGAGAATGGCGTTAATAATCGGTTTTAGATCCGTTCTTCTGTTACAGTACTTCCGGAAGTTACAGTCCTCGTCGCTGGTCACTACCAGTGCTTACACATTAACACGCTATGGTTCCTCTGGTACACTCCAGCCGCTTCGAGAGGGCCGTTCCATAGGAAAGCATTGGCCTCGACGGGAGCATCCGTCGATGCAAAACCCACACCGAATGAAAAATGCAATACTACGAGTACAGCAAGTAATCTTGTTCATTATTTTCTCACACGTTTACAAATTTTCAACGCACTGATAGGTGGCTAACTTCAGTGAGGCTATTCTCTCTATTAATTCCCAACACTCATCGCAAAGGATGCTCATCGCCTGCGGGTTTTTGATATCACCCGTGCACCATTTATTATACGTTTCAAGAACCGTGATGGGTGATAAGGGAGACAGAGAGAGTCGAATTCTATTTCGCTTAGGACCTCAAGGCAGCAAGGATATGCGCACACAGCCGCGAGGGACAAGATGGCAATAAAACTCGAGCGACGGGTAAAAAATCGGCTTGCTGTATTACAGTACTTGCATATTACAGTTTGCTCCAGCATAAACAGAAGATCGCCCGAAGGGATGCACTTGAACCGTTACGCCGAAGACGCGGTCAGGGATTGTCATAAAAATACGTCCCAGGTTGGAAACAAAACTTAGCTGGCAAGGCCGATCCGATCCAAATGGAACGATTCGCCAGCGTAATTTACACTGAGATCGCGCTCAAATGATAGAGCCAGCTCAAACCCCAGCTAACGATGTGTCCGGCAGCGATCCGATAATTCGTACTGCATATAACATAATCACCCGTTCGAAACCCCTCTAACGCTGTTCGTCCTTCTATTTCGTCATCGCCGCCAGTGCCCGTTATGATCGGTTCAGATTTCATCGTGAACGTGTGAAAGTAATGATCGTCAACGGCACGCACCCTGTCCGGTGCAATGCTGTTGCAATGATCGAAAAACCATGATCAGGCGATCGCGTGCTGGATCCCGGTTTGCGTTGAGCCATTAGAACACAATTAGAAAATGCATTAGACATAATTACGGATACGCCCGAGAAGAACCAGAAGGAAGCAGGAGGCAGGGAAATAGAAATAGATCGTAAGCACGGGCCGAGAGACGGTCCGGCACCCGTGGCTAAAAAGTTTTAGGCCCGCTGACAAAACAAGTCCAGCACGTTTTGGATGTTCCCGGACTGTGCTTATCGTTCTGTCCATAATTCCTTTCTCGCCTGCAATGCATTCTTAGAAGCAAGCTGCACCCACGCGGTTCCATATTTATTTGTTTAGGATGCGTAAGACCTTCGTAGACCAGCCTTATTTTAATTTTGAGATTCAAATCGTCTGCAATCGGTTGGATTGTTGGTAGCGACGCAGAGACCCCCATAAAGCATACCATAAACATCGCTTGTTGGGGAACGGGACTGTTTCTCGTAAACAGCGTCTAGGCCAACGCATGG
>NW_026456958.1:0-2188 GCF_943734635.1 Anopheles cruzii | reverse complement strand
GTATCCGCAGTTCCCAGTCCGCTGTCCACGGTTCCGCAATACGTGAATTGTGGGGGCGGTGCTCAAGCCGAAAGTGCATCGCCACCTACTACAAACTCTGCCAACAAAAGGGAGATAACTTTCGAGGCACAGTTCCTGCCCCTGCTGTCTTCCGGTGAAATAAAAACTCGGAAGGAGCTTGCAGACCTGATTGATAAGGTGGACATGGCGTTGATCACCGCTAAGCTGTTGGCCAATGAAGGAGAGAAGCACTGCGAGATTACCGACGGGCTGCTCATCTGTCTCGTGAAGGCAAAGCTAATAGAACCAGTGGTAAGCGAACTGCACGAACTCTTCGCTGATGACAAACTCTACACTTGGGAGGAATTTAAGAAGGAAGTAGGAAACCCGAACCAGAACTGAAGGATTGGAAAGAGTCTGCTCGAACGATCGATTGCAAATTAAAGCAGTTCAAGTGTGATGCACGCGGCATCGATGTCATCAAATAACACGACTAAGAGATAAGATGACGGTATCCCGCAAATGCTTCGAGTACATACAAAAAAAATCAAATAAATGAACTACAATTTCGCTCTACTACGCTGCGTTTCTCACTTTCTCATTTAATAGAACCGTCATCTCTTGGGTTTCAATAGTTATGCCGCTACCTCGCGTTTGTGGGCGTGAGGTAGCAATCCAGCGTGTTGCGTCTTGTGCATGTTGCGAGAATGGCGTTAATAATCGGTTTTAGATCCGTTCTTCTGTTACAGTACTTCCGGAAGTTACAGTCCTCGTCGCTGGTCACTACCAGTGCTTACACATTAACACGCTATGGTTCCTCTGGTACACTCCAGCCGCTTCGAGAGGGCCGTTCCATAGGAAAGCATTGGCCTCGACGGGAGCATCCGTCGATGCAAAACCCACACCGAATGAAAAATGCAATACTACGAGTACAGCAAGTAATCTTGTTCATTATTTTCTCACACGTTTACAAATTTTCAACGCACTGATAGGTGGCTAACTTCAGTGAGGCTATTCTCTCTATTAATTCCCAACACTCATCGCAAAGGATGCTCATCGCCTGCGGGTTTTTGATATCACCCGTGCACCATTTATTATACGTTTCAAGAACCGTGATGGGTGATAAGGGAGACAGAGAGAGTCGAATTCTATTTCGCTTAGGACCTCAAGGCAGCAAGGATATGCGCACACAGCCGCGAGGGACAAGATGGCAATAAAACTCGAGCGACGGGTAAAAAATCGGCTTGCTGTATTACAGTACTTGCATATTACAGTTTGCTCCAGCATAAACAGAAGATCGCCCGAAGGGATGCACTTGAACCGTTACGCCGAAGACGCGGTCAGGGATTGTCATAAAAATACGTCCCAGGTTGGAAACAAAACTTAGCTGGCAAGGCCGATCCGATCCAAATGGAACGATTCGCCAGCGTAATTTACACTGAGATCGCGCTCAAATGATAGAGCCAGCTCAAACCCCAGCTAACGATGTGTCCGGCAGCGATCCGATAATTCGTACTGCATATAACATAATCACCCGTTCGAAACCCCTCTAACGCTGTTCGTCCTTCTATTTCGTCATCGCCGCCAGTGCCCGTTATGATCGGTTCAGATTTCATCGTGAACGTGTGAAAGTAATGATCGTCAACGGCACGCACCCTGTCCGGTGCAATGCTGTTGCAATGATCGAAAAACCATGATCAGGCGATCGCGTGCTGGATCCCGGTTTGCGTTGAGCCATTAGAACACAATTAGAAAATGCATTAGACATAATTACGGATACGCCCGAGAAGAACCAGAAGGAAGCAGGAGGCAGGGAAATAGAAATAGATCGTAAGCACGGGCCGAGAGACGGTCCGGCACCCGTGGCTAAAAAGTTTTAGGCCCGCTGACAAAACAAGTCCAGCACGTTTTGGATGTTCCCGGACTGTGCTTATCGTTCTGTCCATAATTCCTTTCTCGCCTGCAATGCATTCTTAGAAGCAAGCTGCACCCACGCGGTTCCATATTTATTTGTTTAGGATGCGTAAGACCTTCGTAGACCAGCCTTATTTTAATTTTGAGATTCAAATCGTCTGCAATCGGTTGGATTGTTGGTAGCGACGCAGAGACCCCCATAAAGCATACCATAAACATCGCTTGTTGGGGAACGGGACTGTTTCTCGTAAACAGCGTCTAGGCCAACGCATGG
>NW_026456957.1:0-2188 GCF_943734635.1 Anopheles cruzii | reverse complement strand
GTATCCGCAGTTCCCAGTCCGCTGTCCACGGTTCCGCAATACGTGAATTGTGGGGGCGGTGCTCAAGCCGAAAGTGCATCGCCACCTACTACAAACTCTGCCAACAAAAGGGAGATAACTTTCGAGGCACAGTTCCTGCCCCTGCTGTCTTCCGGTGAAATAAAAACTCGGAAGGAGCTTGCAGACCTGATTGATAAGGTGGACATGGCGTTGATCACCGCTAAGCTGTTGGCCAATGAAGGAGAGAAGCACTGCGAGATTACCGACGGGCTGCTCATCTGTCTCGTGAAGGCAAAGCTAATAGAACCAGTGGTAAGCGAACTGCACGAACTCTTCGCTGATGACAAACTCTACACTTGGGAGGAATTTAAGAAGGAAGTAGGAAACCCGAACCAGAACTGAAGGATTGGAAAGAGTCTGCTCGAACGATCGATTGCAAATTAAAGCAGTTCAAGTGTGATGCACGCGGCATCGATGTCATCAAATAACACGACTAAGAGATAAGATGACGGTATCCCGCAAATGCTTCGAGTACATACAAAAAAAATCAAATAAATGAACTACAATTTCGCTCTACTACGCTGCGTTTCTCACTTTCTCATTTAATAGAACCGTCATCTCTTGGGTTTCAATAGTTATGCCGCTACCTCGCGTTTGTGGGCGTGAGGTAGCAATCCAGCGTGTTGCGTCTTGTGCATGTTGCGAGAATGGCGTTAATAATCGGTTTTAGATCCGTTCTTCTGTTACAGTACTTCCGGAAGTTACAGTCCTCGTCGCTGGTCACTACCAGTGCTTACACATTAACACGCTATGGTTCCTCTGGTACACTCCAGCCGCTTCGAGAGGGCCGTTCCATAGGAAAGCATTGGCCTCGACGGGAGCATCCGTCGATGCAAAACCCACACCGAATGAAAAATGCAATACTACGAGTACAGCAAGTAATCTTGTTCATTATTTTCTCACACGTTTACAAATTTTCAACGCACTGATAGGTGGCTAACTTCAGTGAGGCTATTCTCTCTATTAATTCCCAACACTCATCGCAAAGGATGCTCATCGCCTGCGGGTTTTTGATATCACCCGTGCACCATTTATTATACGTTTCAAGAACCGTGATGGGTGATAAGGGAGACAGAGAGAGTCGAATTCTATTTCGCTTAGGACCTCAAGGCAGCAAGGATATGCGCACACAGCCGCGAGGGACAAGATGGCAATAAAACTCGAGCGACGGGTAAAAAATCGGCTTGCTGTATTACAGTACTTGCATATTACAGTTTGCTCCAGCATAAACAGAAGATCGCCCGAAGGGATGCACTTGAACCGTTACGCCGAAGACGCGGTCAGGGATTGTCATAAAAATACGTCCCAGGTTGGAAACAAAACTTAGCTGGCAAGGCCGATCCGATCCAAATGGAACGATTCGCCAGCGTAATTTACACTGAGATCGCGCTCAAATGATAGAGCCAGCTCAAACCCCAGCTAACGATGTGTCCGGCAGCGATCCGATAATTCGTACTGCATATAACATAATCACCCGTTCGAAACCCCTCTAACGCTGTTCGTCCTTCTATTTCGTCATCGCCGCCAGTGCCCGTTATGATCGGTTCAGATTTCATCGTGAACGTGTGAAAGTAATGATCGTCAACGGCACGCACCCTGTCCGGTGCAATGCTGTTGCAATGATCGAAAAACCATGATCAGGCGATCGCGTGCTGGATCCCGGTTTGCGTTGAGCCATTAGAACACAATTAGAAAATGCATTAGACATAATTACGGATACGCCCGAGAAGAACCAGAAGGAAGCAGGAGGCAGGGAAATAGAAATAGATCGTAAGCACGGGCCGAGAGACGGTCCGGCACCCGTGGCTAAAAAGTTTTAGGCCCGCTGACAAAACAAGTCCAGCACGTTTTGGATGTTCCCGGACTGTGCTTATCGTTCTGTCCATAATTCCTTTCTCGCCTGCAATGCATTCTTAGAAGCAAGCTGCACCCACGCGGTTCCATATTTATTTGTTTAGGATGCGTAAGACCTTCGTAGACCAGCCTTATTTTAATTTTGAGATTCAAATCGTCTGCAATCGGTTGGATTGTTGGTAGCGACGCAGAGACCCCCATAAAGCATACCATAAACATCGCTTGTTGGGGAACGGGACTGTTTCTCGTAAACAGCGTCTAGGCCAACGCATGG
>NW_026456956.1:0-2188 GCF_943734635.1 Anopheles cruzii | reverse complement strand
CCATGCGTTGGCCTAGACGCTGTTTACGAGAAACAGTCCCGTTCCCCAACAAGCGATGTTTATGGTATGCTTTATGGGGGTCTCTGCGTCGCTACCAACAATCCAACCGATTGCAGACGATTTGAATCTCAAAATTAAAATAAGGCTGGTCTACGAAGGTCTTACGCATCCTAAACAAATAAATATGGAACCGCGTGGGTGCAGCTTGCTTCTAAGAATGCATTGCAGGCGAGAAAGGAATTATGGACAGAACGATAAGCACAGTCCGGGAACATCCAAAACGTGCTGGACTTGTTTTGTCAGCGGGCCTAAAACTTTTTAGCCACGGGTGCCGGACCGTCTCTCGGCCCGTGCTTACGATCTATTTCTATTTCCCTGCCTCCTGCTTCCTTCTGGTTCTTCTCGGGCGTATCCGTAATTATGTCTAATGCATTTTCTAATTGTGTTCTAATGGCTCAACGCAAACCGGGATCCAGCACGCGATCGCCTGATCATGGTTTTTCGATCATTGCAACAGCATTGCACCGGACAGGGTGCGTGCCGTTGACGATTATTACTTTCACACGTTCACGATGAAATCTGAACCGATCATAACGGGCACCGGCGGCGATGACGAAATAGAAGGACGAACAGCGTTAGAGGGGTTTCGAACGGGTGATTATGTTATATGCAGTACGAATTATCGGATCGCTGCCGGACACATCGTTAGCTGGGGTTTGAGCTGGCTCTATCATTTGAGCGCGATCTCAGTGTAAATTACGCTGGCGAATCGTTCCATTTGGATCGGATCGGCCTTGCCAGCTAAGTTTTGTTTCCAACCTGGGACGTATTTTTATGACAATCCCTGACCGCGTCTTCGGCGTAACGGTTCAAGTGCATCCCTTCGGGCGATCTTCTGTTTATGCTGGAGCAAACTGTAATATGCAAGTACTGTAATACAGCAAGCCGATTTTTTACCCGTCGCTCGAGTTTTATTGCCATCTTGTCCCTCGCGGCTGTGTGCGCATATCCTTGCTGCCTTGAGGTCCTAAGCGAAATAGAATTCGACTCTCTCTGTCTCCCTTATCACCCATCACGGTTCTTGAAACGTATAATAAATGGTGCACGGGTGATATCAAAAACCCGCAGGCGATGAGCATCCTTTGCGATGAGTGTTGGGAATTAATAGAGAGAATAGCCTCACTGAAGTTAGCCACCTATCAGTGCGTTGAAAATTTGTAAACGTGTGAGAAAATAATGAACAAGATTACTTGCTGTACTCGTAGTATTGCATTTTTCATTCGGTGTGGGTTTTGCATCGACGGATGCTCCCGTCGAGGCCAATGCTTTCCTATGGAACGGCCCTCTCGAAGCGGCTGGAGTGTACCAGAGGAACCATAGCGTGTTAATGTGTAAGCACTGGTAGTGACCAGCGACGAGGACTGTAACTTCCGGAAGTACTGTAACAGAAGAACGGATCTAAAACCGATTATTAACGCCATTCTCGCAACATGCACAAGACGCAACACGCTGGATTGCTACCTCACGCCCACAAACGCGAGGTAGCGGCATAACTATTGAAACCCAAGAGATGACGGTTCTATTAAATGAGAAAGTGAGAAACGCAGCGTAGTAGAGCGAAATTGTAGTTCATTTATTTGATTTTTTTTGTATGTACTCGAAGCATTTGCGGGATACCGTCATCTTATCTCTTAGTCGTGTTATTTGATGACATCGATGCCGCGTGCATCACACTTGAACTGCTTTAATTTGCAATCGATCGTTCGAGCAGACTCTTTCCAATCCTTCAGTTCTGGTTCGGGTTTCCTACTTCCTTCTTAAATTCCTCCCAAGTGTAGAGTTTGTCATCAGCGAAGAGTTCGTGCAGTTCGCTTACCACTGGTTCTATTAGCTTTGCCTTCACGAGACAGATGAGCAGCCCGTCGGTAATCTCGCAGTGCTTCTCTCCTTCATTGGCCAACAGCTTAGCGGTGATCAACGCCATGTCCACCTTATCAATCAGGTCTGCAAGCTCCTTCCGAGTTTTTATTTCACCGGAAGACAGCAGGGGCAGGAACTGTGCCTCGAAAGTTATCTCCCTTTTGTTGGCAGAGTTTGTAGTAGGTGGCGATGCACTTTCGGCTTGAGCACCGCCCCCACAATTCACGTATTGCGGAACCGTGGACAGCGGACTGGGAACTGCGGATAC
>NW_026456955.1:0-2188 GCF_943734635.1 Anopheles cruzii | reverse complement strand
GTATCCGCAGTTCCCAGTCCGCTGTCCACGGTTCCGCAATACGTGAATTGTGGGGGCGGTGCTCAAGCCGAAAGTGCATCGCCACCTACTACAAACTCTGCCAACAAAAGGGAGATAACTTTCGAGGCACAGTTCCTGCCCCTGCTGTCTTCCGGTGAAATAAAAACTCGGAAGGAGCTTGCAGACCTGATTGATAAGGTGGACATGGCGTTGATCACCGCTAAGCTGTTGGCCAATGAAGGAGAGAAGCACTGCGAGATTACCGACGGGCTGCTCATCTGTCTCGTGAAGGCAAAGCTAATAGAACCAGTGGTAAGCGAACTGCACGAACTCTTCGCTGATGACAAACTCTACACTTGGGAGGAATTTAAGAAGGAAGTAGGAAACCCGAACCAGAACTGAAGGATTGGAAAGAGTCTGCTCGAACGATCGATTGCAAATTAAAGCAGTTCAAGTGTGATGCACGCGGCATCGATGTCATCAAATAACACGACTAAGAGATAAGATGACGGTATCCCGCAAATGCTTCGAGTACATACAAAAAAAATCAAATAAATGAACTACAATTTCGCTCTACTACGCTGCGTTTCTCACTTTCTCATTTAATAGAACCGTCATCTCTTGGGTTTCAATAGTTATGCCGCTACCTCGCGTTTGTGGGCGTGAGGTAGCAATCCAGCGTGTTGCGTCTTGTGCATGTTGCGAGAATGGCGTTAATAATCGGTTTTAGATCCGTTCTTCTGTTACAGTACTTCCGGAAGTTACAGTCCTCGTCGCTGGTCACTACCAGTGCTTACACATTAACACGCTATGGTTCCTCTGGTACACTCCAGCCGCTTCGAGAGGGCCGTTCCATAGGAAAGCATTGGCCTCGACGGGAGCATCCGTCGATGCAAAACCCACACCGAATGAAAAATGCAATACTACGAGTACAGCAAGTAATCTTGTTCATTATTTTCTCACACGTTTACAAATTTTCAACGCACTGATAGGTGGCTAACTTCAGTGAGGCTATTCTCTCTATTAATTCCCAACACTCATCGCAAAGGATGCTCATCGCCTGCGGGTTTTTGATATCACCCGTGCACCATTTATTATACGTTTCAAGAACCGTGATGGGTGATAAGGGAGACAGAGAGAGTCGAATTCTATTTCGCTTAGGACCTCAAGGCAGCAAGGATATGCGCACACAGCCGCGAGGGACAAGATGGCAATAAAACTCGAGCGACGGGTAAAAAATCGGCTTGCTGTATTACAGTACTTGCATATTACAGTTTGCTCCAGCATAAACAGAAGATCGCCCGAAGGGATGCACTTGAACCGTTACGCCGAAGACGCGGTCAGGGATTGTCATAAAAATACGTCCCAGGTTGGAAACAAAACTTAGCTGGCAAGGCCGATCCGATCCAAATGGAACGATTCGCCAGCGTAATTTACACTGAGATCGCGCTCAAATGATAGAGCCAGCTCAAACCCCAGCTAACGATGTGTCCGGCAGCGATCCGATAATTCGTACTGCATATAACATAATCACCCGTTCGAAACCCCTCTAACGCTGTTCGTCCTTCTATTTCGTCATCGCCGCCAGTGCCCGTTATGATCGGTTCAGATTTCATCGTGAACGTGTGAAAGTAATGATCGTCAACGGCACGCACCCTGTCCGGTGCAATGCTGTTGCAATGATCGAAAAACCATGATCAGGCGATCGCGTGCTGGATCCCGGTTTGCGTTGAGCCATTAGAACACAATTAGAAAATGCATTAGACATAATTACGGATACGCCCGAGAAGAACCAGAAGGAAGCAGGAGGCAGGGAAATAGAAATAGATCGTAAGCACGGGCCGAGAGACGGTCCGGCACCCGTGGCTAAAAAGTTTTAGGCCCGCTGACAAAACAAGTCCAGCACGTTTTGGATGTTCCCGGACTGTGCTTATCGTTCTGTCCATAATTCCTTTCTCGCCTGCAATGCATTCTTAGAAGCAAGCTGCACCCACGCGGTTCCATATTTATTTGTTTAGGATGCGTAAGACCTTCGTAGACCAGCCTTATTTTAATTTTGAGATTCAAATCGTCTGCAATCGGTTGGATTGTTGGTAGCGACGCAGAGACCCCCATAAAGCATACCATAAACATCGCTTGTTGGGGAACGGGACTGTTTCTCGTAAACAGCGTCTAGGCCAACGCATGG
>NW_026456954.1:641-2280 GCF_943734635.1 Anopheles cruzii | reverse complement strand
GCCAACACCGAACCGGAACTCGGCGGGAAACTTTCTTTGCCCTTGCGTTACGCTCGCGATCACGAGCACTCTGGGAAATAGAAATGATCAACAAGAATCAAGCAGTGGCGTTGGTCACTTACAGTGCGACGAGTTGTGCCACGCGAACCACCATCATTTATGGCGGCCTTCGTTGGACTGTCAATATTTCGCCGAGGCTTTGTGTAGCTATAAAACCATATCTACTGGGCATTCGTACAGCACTAGATATCTGCTGTCTGACGACTTTTGCGATAGGATAGACAGCAATCACTGTTATCTGGTACTATTGCCAATAATCTGTCGCCCTGCACTGGAGCTCCCCTGGAGCGCTTCTCTTATCATTTGGGGAGCCGGCAGCGTGTGCCTAATCGATGCAATAACGGTTCATTATCCGCAAAACAGGGACGTTCAACAGGTCTTATCGCAAACGGCAATCTATTATACAATCGGTTGGTCGTGCTCCTCAATTGTCTCATCTTTATCAGTTCACCTACACGGCGGACGTTAAAAAATACTCAAACAGCTAGCGAAGTGCATAAAATTGAAAAAATATAAAATTGATTTATTATGAGATAATTTTTCAGTTGGTATTCCCTTTGGCACCTTTAATTCGTTTCTATTGTCAATCCCTGTCAGGAATCAGAACGTCCGGTTCCGGCAGATAGTCTGGATCGACGGAGCGGCTTCGGACAATGTTCGCGTACACTTTGGCCGACATTTTGGCGTACCGCGGTCGAGCTGGATCCTTGAAGTCCACATAGTAGAGTCCGAACCGTTGCGAGTAGCCAGCGCGCCACTCGAAGTTATCCATTAGCGACCACGCAGTATAGCCTCGCACATCACACCCATCATCGATCGCATCGAGGACGGCCTCCAGATATGAGTTGAAGTACTCCACTCGCTGTAAATCTCGGGTGCCGTCCCGATCGCTGACGCCGTTCTCGGTGATAAAGACCGGCGGATTGTTGTACTCGCGTCGTATCCATCGCAGCACGCTGTACATCCCTCGGGGATACACCTTAAGCCACGACGAAGCAGACGACGGCCAAGCGGGGTCAATGTACTCATACACATCACGATCGTGATCGAAAGATGGTTCACCAAAGTGGCCCGGATTGGCATCTCCATTTTGCCACACCAGGCGCGTAGTGTACGCGTTGAACCCGAAGTAGTCGGACGATCCTTTCACTTTTGCGATCTCTTCCGACGTGAACGTGGGGAGACGCGACTTGTGGAAGCCTTGACGAGCGCTAAGGTTCCCGATGCGCTCGATCATCACCGCCGGGTAGTTTCCGTGGTAAATCGGATGCATGTAGATTCCAAGCTGTAGAATGTGGCTCATTACTTAACATTTTCCTTTGAAGCGTTCGTACTCACTGTGGCATATACGAATAAGAACGGACAGTTGTATGTGTGAATTGGTGAGCGCAGTCAGTCTGACGATGGGCATAGACGTGAACGGTTGTGTCCGAGAGCTGCGGGAGCGGCGAAGTGAATAATAATAAAGTAGAAGGATATCACATTGGCGATCCTGCCATGTATGATTTCATGGTGGAACGAATTGGTGAGAGAATAGCGACCCGGTTTTGGACCATGGGCGCTGGCCAAGAGTGACCCG
>NW_026456954.1:0-541 GCF_943734635.1 Anopheles cruzii | reverse complement strand
CATTCGCAGGCAACGGTGATCGGGTTAAGACCATCGACACCGGTAGAGGGGAGCAGCGACCCGGTTTTGGACCATAGGCGCTGGCTAGAAATGACCCGGCTTTGGACCAGGAGCATTCGGGGACAACGGTTAACACGTAAGAACGTGCAGGAACACGAAGAGTTGGATAACTTGGATGAGGTAAGAAGATACAGTGGAAGAGAGTGCTGTACGTAGCAACGGAAGTTCGTGGTATTGGTGTTGGAATGGCAGTGGCGGAGTAAAGCAAGCAAGATAGGATTGCATAAAGAAACACGTTCGAAACTGGTGCGAGAGAGGATTGTGTTGGTGGCTTGAAATACGAGCGCGAGAGTCGGACGGTACGGGGAAAGAGAATAAGCTTGCAGAGCGCAACACGCCTGCCCGGGCTTGGCCCGATAGCGTGCGCAATGTAATGCTTATGTGTGGGGAGAGTGTCGAGGGCCGCGCGTCACGATGTGGTGCCCGGTGGGGCTAACACTTAGAACGCTTTATGCCCGCCTGGTGCGCGAGCCCTCACAGA
>NW_026456953.1:0-2190 GCF_943734635.1 Anopheles cruzii | reverse complement strand
CCTCGCGTTTCCGTTTCGCGGCGAGAGGGCTCAGGTTGCTGCTGCTGGTGCTGGACACACTCGTACATTTCGGCGCGACTGACACACCGCAACCGTACATTCAAATTAGTTGCACGTGCACCTGCCCTCGCGGGCAGGGGACACTGGGGCTTCTAACGTGCGCCAGGCACCTCGGGCACACCGAAAACCTTGTCCCTTACGGGGTCCGCTGATGGTCGGCAGCACGTTCACCACTCGTCGTTGCCGTCGGCCGCTGACCAGTGGCCGGGGAAAGCGATCGAGTCATTTTCCCGGCTCCCGGCGAGAGAAAGCCCCACGGAGGAGTGTGGTGCATGATGCACTCCCTGATACGATCGCATGTGCAAACCACGCTGCACCGATGGGGTGAAAAAACATTTTGATTAACTCCCCGCGCCACCCCCCGGGGACGCACGCGCCGGCTTCCGAAGTCCGAAGATCTGGCCGCCCGCAGGCTCAAGAATGTGTCCCGAGCGCTCGAGAGGGCGCTTTCCCGACGGAAGGCTTTCAGGGCCCCAGGAGAAATTAATACGGTTCGATAACCGAGCCGCTTGGCATCGTTCGAGGCGTTCGAAAGGCATGAGTTTTGTTCGATAATACAACCACATTGTGCGGTTCTATTGCCACAGGTTATGTTCACCGGAGGCTGTTACAACTTCATATACAAAATCTTTCGCCGAATTACGTTGGCTTAGTACAGGGTGCGTAATCACGACAGGGGATGTTTAAATGTTGGATAACTCCACCACATGTCAATCGATTTTTTACAAATCGGCCAGATTCTGAAACGTTGCATATTGTTGCCGAATTTCTTCTGACTTCTTTCTGTGTGGCTCTTTGAAGAGTAAGGTTTATGCCCGCCAACCGAAGACCGTTGAAGAACTGAAAGCTAACATCGCAGAGGAAATTGCTGCTATTATGCCCTAAATGTTGTCAAATACAATGAAAAATGCCCAAAAACAGTTAAAAATGCCCGTTTTTTTAATGTTTTATGTATCAATCAATTATCAATAAACGGTATTATATATCCTAAATAAACCTTATTAATATGCTAAAATCGACTGAAGAACTGCGGAGTTGTCCAACATATGAGTATCCCCTGTCGTGATTACTTGTATTGTTCGAAAAATAGAAAATCGGAACGAAGTTTGCGTGGTTGTCAGGTTCGTAATAATTATGCAATGAAACAAAATGAATACTGACATGCAACATGCTCCTGCTGTCCCCGAATCCTAATGGCCAATTCTCATACCGTAAGTTCCATTAGCTTTGAGCATTCGCAACCACTCATGCATGCGTCGGGCGTCGAAATTAGTATATTTGGATTTCCTGTCCAAAACCCGACCGCTGCCAGTGCATTGCAGCGAAAATCATTTCCTTCTCCGACTCTGCAAATGCATTAAAACTCCTGCTCCTGCGGCGTTCCAGCAGTGGCCGCGCCAGCCAATCAATGCGTTTGTCAATCGTCAGTCAAGCGCACCGTGGCCACAATTTCGCAATCCGCTTCTGTATGTGCTTCCGGGCCGTCGATTGGCGATAGAAAGGACCTCTCGCCTCCATGGGGAGTCGCTTTCACCTTCCCGTGAAAAACTCGCGCGCACCGACTGCGAAGTGAAAAAAACCAACAATCGTTTCTCCATTGATCCAACGCCAGCGCAACCACAATTAACTCAGTCACCGGTGCGTTGCCGCCGCCGCTAGTGATTCCTGTTTCCTGTCACGCACTATATGGCGGTGCGGTGGCCACCGAAATGGAATGCAGCGATCGTCCTCGTCCAAAAGGGAAATTCACCCGTGAGGTGAACGTGAAAATGCAACCACACAGGTACGATGATTTTCACCCGACGGCAGCAGCAACGGATTGCCGTCACTGTCCATTACTTTATGCCGATTTTTGTGAGGAGAAACTTTGCATTCCCGTCCGGAAACATGGAAAGAGCCCTGCTCAAGGGTATGATCGGATGACAGGAAGGTTTTCACGGTTACTCAATGTGCTAGGAAAGATTGGACATTTACTAGACGTAGCATCTTGAGATTGTGTTGACCGTGGACCGGGAATGCAGTAGTTGCGCCATAATGCGATGTGATCGATGGCGGGGTAAGACATAACGGTCCCTCTATCTTCAAAGTATGGCTATCTTCATACTGCTTAGTTGGATACATCATAAAGCT
>NW_026456952.1:0-2191 GCF_943734635.1 Anopheles cruzii | reverse complement strand
CCGTACAGTTGTGTAGTGTGTCAGTGTCAAAGTGTACCGAATAGAACTAAATGGTGAACGATAAGTTAAACAACCACGACCTACACGCGACACAGTGACGATAGTGATGAGACATTAGTGTACCCGCCAACAAAATGGGTAAAGGTGGAAACCGGCAAAAAGCAGCAGCAAAAAGCAGCAGTGCAAGCAGCAAAAAGTGCAAAAAGGTTAAGCGAAAGCGGCGCAGGCGCTTCATCGAGAACGCGGGAAACAGTACCAACAAGCAGTGCAGTCAGATCATCAGAAGCAAAAGAGACGATGAGGAGGAGAATCAGAAAAATTAGACGATCGAAATGCTCGATTTGATAGAAGTTTAAGAAGACAACGAGAAGACCAACTGCTGCACAACAATCGACACGGAACCGAAGAAAATGATGAAGAAGAGGCTGATAAAGAAACATAGCAGAATACCCACCACAGGTAGTACTTGATAGTAATAGCGACAATCGGGTTAAGATCGGACTAGATCGGGCATCAAACATGGCTGCTAAAGTAGATATCAGGCTGGGCACCACCCTTGTGCAACCCTACGAAGGTGCCCCAGAAAATTTAGACGCGTTCTTAGACGCAGTGAGCCTATTCAGCGATACAGTAGCAAGTGATTTTGCTGACGCTAATGCGGAACAGAAAATAACAGCCGAAGGAACAGTATTTCAGTTTATAAGAACAAGGTTATCGGGCGTTGCACGACAAGCAATTATTGGTGCAACCAACCTCGCAGAGCTATTGAGCAACTTAAAGGAATACTGCGAATCGAAAATGACGTCCGATAGTTGGATCGCTAAATTAAAAGCCCTGAAACAGGAAGAAACCGCTGAAAAATTTTGCATCGAAACAGAAAATTTAACCGCTCAACTCAAATGTATCTACATTAAGGAACAGATCCCCGTAGATAGAGCGCACATCATGGCTACAAAAAAGGGAGTTGAAGCACTTATAAACGGTATTAGAAATCCTGAAACGAGAATTATATTAAAGGCTGGAACATTCAGCAAAATTAGTGAGGCTGTACAGAAAGTCATGGAAAACGAGACAGACAACGACGATGCACAAATATATGAAGCAAAACAAAGTAACCAGCGCCCGTTTCAGTATAACAGGCGCCAAATCCAAAGTATCCAGCGTCAATATCAACACAGCCAGGGCTGTCAAAATCTTAAATACGGAAACCAGAGAAGCTTCGTCTCTAGGTACGAGACTCATCAGAAGTGTGCGACGACGCCCAACGCAAGTGTGTTTTTAAGGCAACAAGAGGCAGAAAGAAATCGACAAGCCGAATGGGAGGCGAAATTTAAGTGCAAATGGAGCGAGGAGCAGATCAGATGGCAGCGTAATCTCGAACGATTGCGCAGATTGGAGGAAGACAGGATCCGTCTGGTAGAGGAACAGCGCCGGATCGAAGCCATCAATGAAACACGTCGTCGTGAAGAAGAAAACAAACGTAGCGAGGAAAAGGCTCGCCAGGAGTTTGAAGAAAACGAAGAAAAAGAACGCAAAGAACAAGAAGAAACGGATTGTCAAATACGAGAAATGATCGAGGAACTACTTAAAGATGAGAACAAAGAAAAGATTATATCAATCAATGATTTACAGGAACAGAATGAGGACCAGGAAGCAGAGGACTATAGATCCTTCACGAACAGTTACAGTAACGAGGAAAGTGCAACGAATAAGATGTGCCGAAAAAGTACACGCGGAAAAACAGTAGACGCAGTACGAGAATTACCGATCATATCGCCGACTACAAAGGTAAAGAATAAGAATAGAAAAAGAAGTAATAAGTCGGACACCTACGACGAGAGTAAAGCAGCGAAAAGGCGTGCAACAGCAACTCATAGTGACGAAATAGTGAAAATGACTCAAGAAGCAGAACCAGCGGTGATAGCCGCTATAGTGAAAGAAGTTGAGGCTGAAACCATCGAGTGTATTAGCAAACGACAACAGGGACGGAAAGAAGCAACCGGTGCCCCCACGACAGTGTACGAGATCAAGGAGAACGATGACTTAAACCTGGAAGGCGTCGAAGCAGGCGATCATTCATCAAAGCAGACGGAGAAGTTGGACACAGACTCGTTTCTACTGTGTCTTGCGAACTTCCGGCAGCTGCAGAAGCAGCCAGAGCAACAACCGTTGCCACGATCGCAGCAACCAT
>NW_026456951.1:781-2282 GCF_943734635.1 Anopheles cruzii | reverse complement strand
GGAAGCGTCCATTGCTTCATTTTGAAATTGCTTTTCGTGCGTGTGTCATGTGCTATAAACTTCCCGTCTTTTTGCTCTTTAAGTGCAGTAAAATTGTGATTTCAACAAACATCCGTATCACAAAAACCCGATCTACTAACAAGGACCCCGGAGAGATCCCCAGTGATACGTGTGTGTTGTTCGAATTTATCGTCGGATCCCGGTTGAGTAAAAATCCCAGTGAGAGCATAAAATATCCCGTCAGATCACTCAATAATTTTACAACGGCTCCCCGTGCCCGTTCCGAGGATGATAGTTCCGCATTCCTGCGTAGCTGCCGCTGAACGACCGGGAATCCAGTGCTGGGCCGTAGCACGCACGTTACACAACACACAGAATTTTTCTACATCAAAATTAAAATTTTAATGTATCCCTCGGGCTGGGGCGAAATGGGTGATGGGATCGTGCGGGTTGGCCTACCGGGTTACGGTGCAAACCCGCTGAGAATGCTGACGGTGGATTTTGTGAGGGACGGCTTAGCGCTACAACCCGTTAGCGATCGGACGCTCCGACGTCCCGGTGGAAGGTCCTTCGATGGAAAATTAAAATATGAAAATGAACCGACAGAGCCGACCCAACGGGTGACTGGTTCCCGCATCCCGCCCAGGACGACTCATCACGCATATAATTCTGCAACGGTATCCTTTTTCCGCGTCCCGAGCGGAGTGTTGTGTGTTGCGATATTTTTAATTCATCCGTTTCCCTATTATTGTCCCGCCGTACCGTGCCCTATCGTCTCGTATGCTCAGGTGAAATGTGAACCGAGTGCCCGTGTCAGTGACATGACCGAGGATGCCGGTCGAATGAAAATAAGGATCCGTTCGGTTTGTTCCACTTGCGCTGCGTGAGGACATGCGTTGGCAAGTACGCATTGCGTACGCATTGAAATGCCACGCTACGAAGCGTCTGCTGATGGCGACAACAAAACGGAGGACGACGGAGCCTTGCCCTAGGTGGCCCTCGGCCAACGGAAACATTGACCGACACAAGCGGTTTTCGAGCAATTTATATTAATCTGAAAGTGTTTACGTCGACATCCGAATCGGCGGGAAACGGGTTCGGCCAAATTTTCATAAATATATCTACATGGGTTGCTTGCTTTAAGTCCAATGCTTTAACAGGCGTGCAAGGAGAACTTTTTGAGGTGAACGGACTGAAACTTAGTGTCGGAAAGTCGAACAGCTTCTGCAGGTTAAAAATTGTGTCAATTTACAAAACAGTACTGTGGCATATACGAATAGGAATGGAATTGGTATGGGTGAATTGGTGAGCGCAGTCAGTCTGACGATGGACATAGACGTGGAAGGTTGTGTCCGAGAGCTGCTGGAGCGGCATAGTGAATAATAATAAAGTATAAGGATATCACATTGGCGATCCTGCCATGTAAGATTTCATGGCGGAACGAATTGGTGAGAGAGCAGCGACCCGGTTTCGGACCATAGGCGCTGGCCAAGAGTGACCC
>NW_026456951.1:0-681 GCF_943734635.1 Anopheles cruzii | reverse complement strand
CGGGTTAAGACCATCGACACCGGTAGAGGGGAGCAGCGACCCGGTTTTGGACCGTGGGCGCTGGCTAGAATTGACCTGGCTTTGGGCCAGGAGCATGCGGAGACAACGGTGAACACGTAAGAACGTGCAGGAACACGAAGAGTTGGATAACTTGGATGAGGTAAGAAGATACAGTGGAAGAGTGCTGTACGTAGCAACGGAAGTTCGTGGTATTGGTGTTGGAATGGCAGTGGCGGAGTAAAGCAAGCAGAATAGGATTGCATAAAGAAACACGATCGAAACTGGTGCGAGAGAGGATTGTGTTGGTGGCTTGAAATACGAGCGCGAGAGTCGGGCGGTACGGGGAAAGAGAGTAAGCTTGCAGAGCGCAACACGCCTGCCCGGGCTTGGCCCGATAGCGTGCGCAATGCAATGCTTATGTGTGGGGAGAGTGTCGAGGGTCGCGCGTCACGATGTGGTGCCCGGTGGGGCTAACACTTCGAACGCTACTCGCCCGCCGTGTGCGCGCGCCCTCACAGATCGACAGTAGTTCAAGTATGTGCGAAGTGCTACACGCCAGAGCGGACTTGGTCCGGTATAGCGTTGCGCTCCGTACATATGAGAGAACAGAGAGAGAGAGTAATGAGGGTCGTGTCTCTTGGTGTGGTGCCTGGTTGGGCAAACACTTAGAACGCTTTATGC
>NW_026456950.1:0-2194 GCF_943734635.1 Anopheles cruzii | reverse complement strand
GATTTGTAGCTGTAAAAAAATTATTACATTACGGTAATAGTTTCAAAATTTAACTGACTAACTTTAATTACCGTTCATTATATTCCGTCAGCTTTGTCTTTTCTTCCACCGACAAACTGTCTAAACCGGCCGCGTTTTGTTCGCTCGAGGACTCCTTGGTGAGCTGGTTGGTGTCCAACAGCTTGCCGGCAAGATCCGGATGAAGTCGCAGGATCTTTAGCTTAGATTCCGTCGGCAGACGCTCGATGTAGTTTTCGAATGCGTTCGTCATCGTGGTAAAGCTCTTGAACGGCAGTAATGCAGAGCAGAAAACAGCCGCCTCTGGCCAACATTCTATCACGTTTTCAAAAGCCTTGTGAAATTCCACTGGTGCAAGCGCGTTTAGCTGTTCCAAAGTAAGTCTAGTTGTCCTGAAAAATCGTAAAAACATGAGCTTTGAAAAAATGAGAAAGAAATGTTTTTACGCTTCTTCATTCAAACGAAGGGATCGTGACTTTGACCCCGTTTTTTGCAAACGAATCTGCCGTACGATGCTGTAAACACAACTAATCTTGAGCTGATGACCTTATCTTAATCTACAAAAAACAATCGTACTACTAAAAATACTACCGGTGAGTAGTAAAATGAAATCACTGTACTCGTACGTTAGAGGTTTGTTTTCGATTCCACCGTGAGTCGATTTAGTTTCCCAATTATCTCGAGACTTAGCAAGGATTACTTACATATTGTTGGTTGGTTTAACAATGCAGTGGTGATAACAACTCTTCGCAGAGCAAAAACACTTTACACTTTCGGTTCAGGCCGCGGTCAGAAGATCATTGGAAGCTGAAAGATTGATGCTTAAAGCGCTTGTTTACCATCACCGGTTATCTCATTATCACCTCCATCGAGACCGGCTAAGGGAACTGATCGATTGCGTACTGTGGTTAACACTGCTTCCGATTAATGAAGCTTTGTGCAAACCGCCATTAATATAGAAACACATAAAAAACTAATTCTAAATCGAAATGAAACGTTTTTATTTTAGCAACCGATGAATGAAAGCGAGCTAGCTGAAGGGCACCCAAACTTTGACAGCTTGGCAGTTTGACGTTTGTCAGTTGTTTCCGAGTTGTGGTTTTCATTCAATCAAAACATCAAAATAGCAACTCATTGCAGCGTTCTCCGGCTTACATTTTCCTTGCTAAAATCATTGTAAAATGGTAAGTATCTAAATGGCGTAGTCAAACACTGCTTGGTATTAATGATTCCCTTATTCCCCATACAGGAGTCTTCAATAAAAGTAGCGCCGAAAATGCCTACCACGTTCAACGAGTTTACGGGTTATATGGCACCGCGGGATGAAAGTTGTGTCGCTCAGCTGCAATCCGTACATCCGCTTAAGCAATCGGAGCAAAATGTAAGTGTTTCTTTCTTGTCTTCCTTGTAGCGACCAGAAGGAATGTGGTTTTCATATGTGATGTTCTTTCAGTACGCCCAACATTCTCACAACCTCAACATGCAGATGCTTCGTAAACGCGAAGGGCTGGCGGCCCCACTCAAACTGACGATGGAGCTGAAAGCGGTCTCGAAAGTCGGTCATCTTCCGTTCCTTCCGTCCACCAACGTGGCTCGGGACGTGCTGACTGGACGGGATGAAATGATCGAGTTTTCGGACATTTACAACACGGAAGAGCATCAAGAGATCATGCGTCAACCCCACGCAGTTATGGAGAAAACGTTGGGTATTCATTAAGGGTCACCGCAAACAAAAAAATATATGAATAAATCGTTCTATTAATTGGCGAGTAATCAATAAGGTCGGCGAGTAATTTGGGCTTCAATCAGGAGAAAAGTATTACTGGGGAGCCACACGTATAAAGTATAAAACGTTAAAAAAAATTTGACGTGAAATCGGTTCGGTGAATCGGTTTACAAATGCTTGGTTTTACGTTTTATGTTTCACAGAGTCCGCTGAGGCACAAAGGTTTTGACACAAGCTGATCGATGTCACGCCTGATTTTTTTTACGTTTTATATTTTACGGATCGTGTGGACATTTTTACGCTCGGAGTTACGCTTCGTCTGACCCCCACAGACGAATCGTAGCGATATATCGTAGCGTGTGGACCGGGCTTAAGATTAGGGAGTGATTAGGGAAGTCAAATTTGGTGTTTTCTTTTTTGTTAATGTGTCGCATTTTTGTAATAAAAGAT
>NW_026456949.1:0-2194 GCF_943734635.1 Anopheles cruzii | reverse complement strand
GATTTGTAGCTGTAAAAAAATTATTACATTACGGTAATAGTTTCAAAATTTAACTGACTAACTTTAATTACCGTTCATTATATTCCGTCAGCTTTGTCTTTTCTTCCACCGACAAACTGTCTAAACCGGCCGCGTTTTGTTCGCTCGAGGACTCCTTGGTGAGCTGGTTGGTGTCCAACAGCTTGCCGGCAAGATCCGGATGAAGTCGCAGGATCTTTAGCTTAGATTCCGTCGGCAGACGCTCGATGTAGTTTTCGAATGCGTTCGTCATCGTGGTAAAGCTCTTGAACGGCAGTAATGCAGAGCAGAAAACAGCCGCCTCTGGCCAACATTCTATCACGTTTTCAAAAGCCTTGTGAAATTCCACTGGTGCAAGCGCGTTTAGCTGTTCCAAAGTAAGTCTAGTTGTCCTGAAAAATCGTAAAAACATGAGCTTTGAAAAAATGAGAAAGAAATGTTTTTACGCTTCTTCATTCAAACGAAGGGATCGTGACTTTGACCCCGTTTTTTGCAAACGAATCTGCCGTACGATGCTGTAAACACAACTAATCTTGAGCTGATGACCTTATCTTAATCTACAAAAAACAATCGTACTACTAAAAATACTACCGGTGAGTAGTAAAATGAAATCACTGTACTCGTACGTTAGAGGTTTGTTTTCGATTCCACCGTGAGTCGATTTAGTTTCCCAATTATCTCGAGACTTAGCAAGGATTACTTACATATTGTTGGTTGGTTTAACAATGCAGTGGTGATAACAACTCTTCGCAGAGCAAAAACACTTTACACTTTCGGTTCAGGCCGCGGTCAGAAGATCATTGGAAGCTGAAAGATTGATGCTTAAAGCGCTTGTTTACCATCACCGGTTATCTCATTATCACCTCCATCGAGACCGGCTAAGGGAACTGATCGATTGCGTACTGTGGTTAACACTGCTTCCGATTAATGAAGCTTTGTGCAAACCGCCATTAATATAGAAACACATAAAAAACTAATTCTAAATCGAAATGAAACGTTTTTATTTTAGCAACCGATGAATGAAAGCGAGCTAGCTGAAGGGCACCCAAACTTTGACAGCTTGGCAGTTTGACGTTTGTCAGTTGTTTCCGAGTTGTGGTTTTCATTCAATCAAAACATCAAAATAGCAACTCATTGCAGCGTTCTCCGGCTTACATTTTCCTTGCTAAAATCATTGTAAAATGGTAAGTATCTAAATGGCGTAGTCAAACACTGCTTGGTATTAATGATTCCCTTATTCCCCATACAGGAGTCTTCAATAAAAGTAGCGCCGAAAATGCCTACCACGTTCAACGAGTTTACGGGTTATATGGCACCGCGGGATGAAAGTTGTGTCGCTCAGCTGCAATCCGTACATCCGCTTAAGCAATCGGAGCAAAATGTAAGTGTTTCTTTCTTGTCTTCCTTGTAGCGACCAGAAGGAATGTGGTTTTCATATGTGATGTTCTTTCAGTACGCCCAACATTCTCACAACCTCAACATGCAGATGCTTCGTAAACGCGAAGGGCTGGCGGCCCCACTCAAACTGACGATGGAGCTGAAAGCGGTCTCGAAAGTCGGTCATCTTCCGTTCCTTCCGTCCACCAACGTGGCTCGGGACGTGCTGACTGGACGGGATGAAATGATCGAGTTTTCGGACATTTACAACACGGAAGAGCATCAAGAGATCATGCGTCAACCCCACGCAGTTATGGAGAAAACGTTGGGTATTCATTAAGGGTCACCGCAAACAAAAAAATATATGAATAAATCGTTCTATTAATTGGCGAGTAATCAATAAGGTCGGCGAGTAATTTGGGCTTCAATCAGGAGAAAAGTATTACTGGGGAGCCACACGTATAAAGTATAAAACGTTAAAAAAAATTTGACGTGAAATCGGTTCGGTGAATCGGTTTACAAATGCTTGGTTTTACGTTTTATGTTTCACAGAGTCCGCTGAGGCACAAAGGTTTTGACACAAGCTGATCGATGTCACGCCTGATTTTTTTTACGTTTTATATTTTACGGATCGTGTGGACATTTTTACGCTCGGAGTTACGCTTCGTCTGACCCCCACAGACGAATCGTAGCGATATATCGTAGCGTGTGGACCGGGCTTAAGATTAGGGAGTGATTAGGGAAGTCAAATTTGGTGTTTTCTTTTTTGTTAATGTGTCGCATTTTTGTAATAAAAGAT
>NW_026456948.1:0-2194 GCF_943734635.1 Anopheles cruzii | reverse complement strand
GATTTGTAGCTGTAAAAAAATTATTACATTACGGTAATAGTTTCAAAATTTAACTGACTAACTTTAATTACCGTTCATTATATTCCGTCAGCTTTGTCTTTTCTTCCACCGACAAACTGTCTAAACCGGCCGCGTTTTGTTCGCTCGAGGACTCCTTGGTGAGCTGGTTGGTGTCCAACAGCTTGCCGGCAAGATCCGGATGAAGTCGCAGGATCTTTAGCTTAGATTCCGTCGGCAGACGCTCGATGTAGTTTTCGAATGCGTTCGTCATCGTGGTAAAGCTCTTGAACGGCAGTAATGCAGAGCAGAAAACAGCCGCCTCTGGCCAACATTCTATCACGTTTTCAAAAGCCTTGTGAAATTCCACTGGTGCAAGCGCGTTTAGCTGTTCCAAAGTAAGTCTAGTTGTCCTGAAAAATCGTAAAAACATGAGCTTTGAAAAAATGAGAAAGAAATGTTTTTACGCTTCTTCATTCAAACGAAGGGATCGTGACTTTGACCCCGTTTTTTGCAAACGAATCTGCCGTACGATGCTGTAAACACAACTAATCTTGAGCTGATGACCTTATCTTAATCTACAAAAAACAATCGTACTACTAAAAATACTACCGGTGAGTAGTAAAATGAAATCACTGTACTCGTACGTTAGAGGTTTGTTTTCGATTCCACCGTGAGTCGATTTAGTTTCCCAATTATCTCGAGACTTAGCAAGGATTACTTACATATTGTTGGTTGGTTTAACAATGCAGTGGTGATAACAACTCTTCGCAGAGCAAAAACACTTTACACTTTCGGTTCAGGCCGCGGTCAGAAGATCATTGGAAGCTGAAAGATTGATGCTTAAAGCGCTTGTTTACCATCACCGGTTATCTCATTATCACCTCCATCGAGACCGGCTAAGGGAACTGATCGATTGCGTACTGTGGTTAACACTGCTTCCGATTAATGAAGCTTTGTGCAAACCGCCATTAATATAGAAACACATAAAAAACTAATTCTAAATCGAAATGAAACGTTTTTATTTTAGCAACCGATGAATGAAAGCGAGCTAGCTGAAGGGCACCCAAACTTTGACAGCTTGGCAGTTTGACGTTTGTCAGTTGTTTCCGAGTTGTGGTTTTCATTCAATCAAAACATCAAAATAGCAACTCATTGCAGCGTTCTCCGGCTTACATTTTCCTTGCTAAAATCATTGTAAAATGGTAAGTATCTAAATGGCGTAGTCAAACACTGCTTGGTATTAATGATTCCCTTATTCCCCATACAGGAGTCTTCAATAAAAGTAGCGCCGAAAATGCCTACCACGTTCAACGAGTTTACGGGTTATATGGCACCGCGGGATGAAAGTTGTGTCGCTCAGCTGCAATCCGTACATCCGCTTAAGCAATCGGAGCAAAATGTAAGTGTTTCTTTCTTGTCTTCCTTGTAGCGACCAGAAGGAATGTGGTTTTCATATGTGATGTTCTTTCAGTACGCCCAACATTCTCACAACCTCAACATGCAGATGCTTCGTAAACGCGAAGGGCTGGCGGCCCCACTCAAACTGACGATGGAGCTGAAAGCGGTCTCGAAAGTCGGTCATCTTCCGTTCCTTCCGTCCACCAACGTGGCTCGGGACGTGCTGACTGGACGGGATGAAATGATCGAGTTTTCGGACATTTACAACACGGAAGAGCATCAAGAGATCATGCGTCAACCCCACGCAGTTATGGAGAAAACGTTGGGTATTCATTAAGGGTCACCGCAAACAAAAAAATATATGAATAAATCGTTCTATTAATTGGCGAGTAATCAATAAGGTCGGCGAGTAATTTGGGCTTCAATCAGGAGAAAAGTATTACTGGGGAGCCACACGTATAAAGTATAAAACGTTAAAAAAAATTTGACGTGAAATCGGTTCGGTGAATCGGTTTACAAATGCTTGGTTTTACGTTTTATGTTTCACAGAGTCCGCTGAGGCACAAAGGTTTTGACACAAGCTGATCGATGTCACGCCTGATTTTTTTTACGTTTTATATTTTACGGATCGTGTGGACATTTTTACGCTCGGAGTTACGCTTCGTCTGACCCCCACAGACGAATCGTAGCGATATATCGTAGCGTGTGGACCGGGCTTAAGATTAGGGAGTGATTAGGGAAGTCAAATTTGGTGTTTTCTTTTTTGTTAATGTGTCGCATTTTTGTAATAAAAGAT
>NW_026456947.1:0-2194 GCF_943734635.1 Anopheles cruzii | reverse complement strand
ATCTTTTATTACAAAAATGCGACACATTAACAAAAAAGAAAACACCAAATTTGACTTCCCTAATCACTCCCTAATCTTAAGCCCGGTCCACACGCTACGATATATCGCTACGATTCGTCTGTGGGGGTCAGACGAAGCGTAACTCCGAGCGTAAAAATGTCCACACGATCCGTAAAATATAAAACGTAAAAAAAATCAGGCGTGACATCGATCAGCTTGTGTCAAAACCTTTGTGCCTCAGCGGACTCTGTGAAACATAAAACGTAAAACCAAGCATTTGTAAACCGATTCACCGAACCGATTTCACGTCAAATTTTTTTTAACGTTTTATACTTTATACGTGTGGCTCCCCAGTAATACTTTTCTCCTGATTGAAGCCCAAATTACTCGCCGACCTTATTGATTACTCGCCAATTAATAGAACGATTTATTCATATATTTTTTTGTTTGCGGTGACCCTTAATGAATACCCAACGTTTTCTCCATAACTGCGTGGGGTTGACGCATGATCTCTTGATGCTCTTCCGTGTTGTAAATGTCCGAAAACTCGATCATTTCATCCCGTCCAGTCAGCACGTCCCGAGCCACGTTGGTGGACGGAAGGAACGGAAGATGACCGACTTTCGAGACCGCTTTCAGCTCCATCGTCAGTTTGAGTGGGGCCGCCAGCCCTTCGCGTTTACGAAGCATCTGCATGTTGAGGTTGTGAGAATGTTGGGCGTACTGAAAGAACATCACATATGAAAACCACATTCCTTCTGGTCGCTACAAGGAAGACAAGAAAGAAACACTTACATTTTGCTCCGATTGCTTAAGCGGATGTACGGATTGCAGCTGAGCGACACAACTTTCATCCCGCGGTGCCATATAACCCGTAAACTCGTTGAACGTGGTAGGCATTTTCGGCGCTACTTTTATTGAAGACTCCTGTATGGGGAATAAGGGAATCATTAATACCAAGCAGTGTTTGACTACGCCATTTAGATACTTACCATTTTACAATGATTTTAGCAAGGAAAATGTAAGCCGGAGAACGCTGCAATGAGTTGCTATTTTGATGTTTTGATTGAATGAAAACCACAACTCGGAAACAACTGACAAACGTCAAACTGCCAAGCTGTCAAAGTTTGGGTGCCCTTCAGCTAGCTCGCTTTCATTCATCGGTTGCTAAAATAAAAACGTTTCATTTCGATTTAGAATTAGTTTTTTATGTGTTTCTATATTAATGGCGGTTTGCACAAAGCTTCATTAATCGGAAGCAGTGTTAACCACAGTACGCAATCGATCAGTTCCCTTAGCCGGTCTCGATGGAGGTGATAATGAGATAACCGGTGATGGTAAACAAGCGCTTTAAGCATCAATCTTTCAGCTTCCAATGATCTTCTGACCGCGGCCTGAACCGAAAGTGTAAAGTGTTTTTGCTCTGCGAAGAGTTGTTATCACCACTGCATTGTTAAACCAACCAACAATATGTAAGTAATCCTTGCTAAGTCTCGAGATAATTGGGAAACTAAATCGACTCACGGTGGAATCGAAAACAAACCTCTAACGTACGAGTACAGTGATTTCATTTTACTACTCACCGGTAGTATTTTTAGTAGTACGATTGTTTTTTGTAGATTAAGATAAGGTCATCAGCTCAAGATTAGTTGTGTTTACAGCATCGTACGGCAGATTCGTTTGCAAAAAACGGGGTCAAAGTCACGATCCCTTCGTTTGAATGAAGAAGCGTAAAAACATTTCTTTCTCATTTTTTCAAAGCTCATGTTTTTACGATTTTTCAGGACAACTAGACTTACTTTGGAACAGCTAAACGCGCTTGCACCAGTGGAATTTCACAAGGCTTTTGAAAACGTGATAGAATGTTGGCCAGAGGCGGCTGTTTTCTGCTCTGCATTACTGCCGTTCAAGAGCTTTACCACGATGACGAACGCATTCGAAAACTACATCGAGCGTCTGCCGACGGAATCTAAGCTAAAGATCCTGCGACTTCATCCGGATCTTGCCGGCAAGCTGTTGGACACCAACCAGCTCACCAAGGAGTCCTCGAGCGAACAAAACGCGGCCGGTTTAGACAGTTTGTCGGTGGAAGAAAAGACAAAGCTGACGGAATATAATGAACGGTAATTAAAGTTAGTCAGTTAAATTTTGAAACTATTACCGTAATGTAATAATTTTTTTACAGCTACAAATC
>NW_026456946.1:0-2194 GCF_943734635.1 Anopheles cruzii | reverse complement strand
TGCGTTGCGCCGCACCATACGTCACACGCATAAACGCGATCCCCCAGCGATCGCGTTCCCCGATCGTACGGTTGAGCGTTAAAGGAAGTTCCTCCGTCCAACCGTCCAACCCGATCGCACACATACCACACCAGCCGAAGGGATGCTCCGTGTGTGCTGATGGGAACCGGGATGGCACTGCTCGGACCAACTACTGTTATTAGCCCCTGAGGCCGGCATTGGGGACGGCGATGATGATGATGATGGTGATGGCATGGCATCGTGGTGATGCCTCTCTTGGAGCACCGCACGGGGTCGTAAAAATCGGGAAGAAAACAGACAAAACAAGACGCAGGCGCGCGAGCTCGCTGTCAATGAACTGGCATATAATTTCGCAACGAAACCATGGACCACGCGGATCAAAGCCATGGTGCTGCTGTCGGGTCTAGGGAGATGTTATGTTTTTTTTTCGGGATTGGAGTCGGCAGCTTTCGAAAGCCCGTGGTCGTGGTCGATTTGGTGACGGCGGCGGTCATTATCACGAAGAAGTAGCGAAGCGAAATTGGCGAACACTAACGCACTGATTTTGTCTTTGATCATGGTTCATGGAAAATTATGGCTCGGCGCTCGCGAAACAAACGAAAGGGAAGGTAATCATCGCAAGATTTGCAAACACCATTTGATGGAGTTTGTGGCAGTAAGAGTGGCATCGGGACACCGACGAGATCGGAGTGAAATATTTTCGGGTCGGGCTTTTAAAAATTATTAGCTACGCGTGAGAAGAACTTTCTCCCACGACGAAGCGGCCCATTCTCAGCCAGCCTCATCTGGAGCTCGAACGTTGAATAATAGGCGAAAGGTTCACCCGTTTCCTTCGCTGGGATAATAAACTTCACAACTAAACCAACCAAAGTGTGGAGCCATTTCCGCTAAGTAGGGTTCTTTTTAGGCTTTTTAGGCCATCTTCCAGTAAATTTTATTTAACGACTTTTATAGACTTCGAATATACTTTCAATTATTTATGAATTCATTTGCAATTGAGAAGAGTCAATGAGTCTGTTCTTCTACCAAAAGAGTTCATTTTTAGAATCATTCAAGCCCTCAAATGGGACAGTAGCGTAATCTATTTGTTGAGCACTCCAAGAGGCCTAGTGCACGGCAAGAAGCTCTATCGGTCTATGCTAATGGCGTGTGTGGGGTGCTGAGAAATTAATTACCCATCACCATTTGGCACGGTCCCCCCCCCCCCGGGGGGCATGATGGTTCCGGGTTTTGGGTTGGTGGTTGTTGCATGATTTATGGCCCCTCGAAACGCGTTGCGTCGCGTTTTTGTTTGTTTTGCGCCCACCGATCGCGATCTCGCGATCACTATCTCGAGCGAACGTCGCTTATGTTGCAGTGCTGCATACTGCTACATACCACTTACTATGGCCTATGATTTATTTTCGACGACGACGCAAATCTAAGGTTCTTGGTAACTGAGCGCCTCCATCGCTTTGCCGTGGTGGTCACGCATTCGTGAAGCAACAAAAGAAGTTTGGCGAAGGTTTTTCTCTTGAACTCGATCCGCGATCGTGTGTCGCCGGTGAAACAATACCGAAAATAAATGCTAACCCTCATCGGGTATTATTAGAATTCCCATGATTCGTCCAAAACCACCTCAGCCAATCGATGTGCTCGAATGTGTCGAATGTGCGCCTTCGGCATGATGGTCAGCCCCCATTAGCGCCGCAGCGATGCAGCGATCTTTGGCATGCACGAACGAACGATCACCTGCGTTCTCGAGACGGGTGATTTTTTGCAAACCCCAACCTGCAGCAGCCCTGGTCGAAGGCCTTCGCGGCCGCCAATAAAAGGGCTCCAAAAGCGACGGCATCTCCCGAGAGAGGAGTCCCGGGCAATGGATGGTTCGGCGGCCAAGGTTGGCCAGTGAAAGGAAGGTTTTTTCCTTTTCTTGTGCCAACCGTACACCAACCGGACGACGGTCCGGCGCGTGTAAGACATTGGCCGACCTTCGCTGGAATTCGCGATACGAAAATAAGAAATCATTGCGACGTGAGACTTCGCACCGCATGGTGTGGCCACGGACGTCGTTGCCGCATTGATCAAACCCGGCCACGACCGATCGTGGCGCCCTGTCCCACCGACAACCCCCCCTCCCCCCCCTCAGGTTGCTGTTTGTTGTGTTGCTCTTTTTTATTATTCATAATTAAGA
>NW_026456945.1:0-2194 GCF_943734635.1 Anopheles cruzii | reverse complement strand
ATCTTTTATTACAAAAATGCGACACATTAACAAAAAAGAAAACACCAAATTTGACTTCCCTAATCACTCCCTAATCTTAAGCCCGGTCCACACGCTACGATATATCGCTACGATTCGTCTGTGGGGGTCAGACGAAGCGTAACTCCGAGCGTAAAAATGTCCACACGATCCGTAAAATATAAAACGTAAAAAAAATCAGGCGTGACATCGATCAGCTTGTGTCAAAACCTTTGTGCCTCAGCGGACTCTGTGAAACATAAAACGTAAAACCAAGCATTTGTAAACCGATTCACCGAACCGATTTCACGTCAAATTTTTTTTAACGTTTTATACTTTATACGTGTGGCTCCCCAGTAATACTTTTCTCCTGATTGAAGCCCAAATTACTCGCCGACCTTATTGATTACTCGCCAATTAATAGAACGATTTATTCATATATTTTTTTGTTTGCGGTGACCCTTAATGAATACCCAACGTTTTCTCCATAACTGCGTGGGGTTGACGCATGATCTCTTGATGCTCTTCCGTGTTGTAAATGTCCGAAAACTCGATCATTTCATCCCGTCCAGTCAGCACGTCCCGAGCCACGTTGGTGGACGGAAGGAACGGAAGATGACCGACTTTCGAGACCGCTTTCAGCTCCATCGTCAGTTTGAGTGGGGCCGCCAGCCCTTCGCGTTTACGAAGCATCTGCATGTTGAGGTTGTGAGAATGTTGGGCGTACTGAAAGAACATCACATATGAAAACCACATTCCTTCTGGTCGCTACAAGGAAGACAAGAAAGAAACACTTACATTTTGCTCCGATTGCTTAAGCGGATGTACGGATTGCAGCTGAGCGACACAACTTTCATCCCGCGGTGCCATATAACCCGTAAACTCGTTGAACGTGGTAGGCATTTTCGGCGCTACTTTTATTGAAGACTCCTGTATGGGGAATAAGGGAATCATTAATACCAAGCAGTGTTTGACTACGCCATTTAGATACTTACCATTTTACAATGATTTTAGCAAGGAAAATGTAAGCCGGAGAACGCTGCAATGAGTTGCTATTTTGATGTTTTGATTGAATGAAAACCACAACTCGGAAACAACTGACAAACGTCAAACTGCCAAGCTGTCAAAGTTTGGGTGCCCTTCAGCTAGCTCGCTTTCATTCATCGGTTGCTAAAATAAAAACGTTTCATTTCGATTTAGAATTAGTTTTTTATGTGTTTCTATATTAATGGCGGTTTGCACAAAGCTTCATTAATCGGAAGCAGTGTTAACCACAGTACGCAATCGATCAGTTCCCTTAGCCGGTCTCGATGGAGGTGATAATGAGATAACCGGTGATGGTAAACAAGCGCTTTAAGCATCAATCTTTCAGCTTCCAATGATCTTCTGACCGCGGCCTGAACCGAAAGTGTAAAGTGTTTTTGCTCTGCGAAGAGTTGTTATCACCACTGCATTGTTAAACCAACCAACAATATGTAAGTAATCCTTGCTAAGTCTCGAGATAATTGGGAAACTAAATCGACTCACGGTGGAATCGAAAACAAACCTCTAACGTACGAGTACAGTGATTTCATTTTACTACTCACCGGTAGTATTTTTAGTAGTACGATTGTTTTTTGTAGATTAAGATAAGGTCATCAGCTCAAGATTAGTTGTGTTTACAGCATCGTACGGCAGATTCGTTTGCAAAAAACGGGGTCAAAGTCACGATCCCTTCGTTTGAATGAAGAAGCGTAAAAACATTTCTTTCTCATTTTTTCAAAGCTCATGTTTTTACGATTTTTCAGGACAACTAGACTTACTTTGGAACAGCTAAACGCGCTTGCACCAGTGGAATTTCACAAGGCTTTTGAAAACGTGATAGAATGTTGGCCAGAGGCGGCTGTTTTCTGCTCTGCATTACTGCCGTTCAAGAGCTTTACCACGATGACGAACGCATTCGAAAACTACATCGAGCGTCTGCCGACGGAATCTAAGCTAAAGATCCTGCGACTTCATCCGGATCTTGCCGGCAAGCTGTTGGACACCAACCAGCTCACCAAGGAGTCCTCGAGCGAACAAAACGCGGCCGGTTTAGACAGTTTGTCGGTGGAAGAAAAGACAAAGCTGACGGAATATAATGAACGGTAATTAAAGTTAGTCAGTTAAATTTTGAAACTATTACCGTAATGTAATAATTTTTTTACAGCTACAAATC
>NW_026456944.1:0-2194 GCF_943734635.1 Anopheles cruzii | reverse complement strand
ATCTTTTATTACAAAAATGCGACACATTAACAAAAAAGAAAACACCAAATTTGACTTCCCTAATCACTCCCTAATCTTAAGCCCGGTCCACACGCTACGATATATCGCTACGATTCGTCTGTGGGGGTCAGACGAAGCGTAACTCCGAGCGTAAAAATGTCCACACGATCCGTAAAATATAAAACGTAAAAAAAATCAGGCGTGACATCGATCAGCTTGTGTCAAAACCTTTGTGCCTCAGCGGACTCTGTGAAACATAAAACGTAAAACCAAGCATTTGTAAACCGATTCACCGAACCGATTTCACGTCAAATTTTTTTTAACGTTTTATACTTTATACGTGTGGCTCCCCAGTAATACTTTTCTCCTGATTGAAGCCCAAATTACTCGCCGACCTTATTGATTACTCGCCAATTAATAGAACGATTTATTCATATATTTTTTTGTTTGCGGTGACCCTTAATGAATACCCAACGTTTTCTCCATAACTGCGTGGGGTTGACGCATGATCTCTTGATGCTCTTCCGTGTTGTAAATGTCCGAAAACTCGATCATTTCATCCCGTCCAGTCAGCACGTCCCGAGCCACGTTGGTGGACGGAAGGAACGGAAGATGACCGACTTTCGAGACCGCTTTCAGCTCCATCGTCAGTTTGAGTGGGGCCGCCAGCCCTTCGCGTTTACGAAGCATCTGCATGTTGAGGTTGTGAGAATGTTGGGCGTACTGAAAGAACATCACATATGAAAACCACATTCCTTCTGGTCGCTACAAGGAAGACAAGAAAGAAACACTTACATTTTGCTCCGATTGCTTAAGCGGATGTACGGATTGCAGCTGAGCGACACAACTTTCATCCCGCGGTGCCATATAACCCGTAAACTCGTTGAACGTGGTAGGCATTTTCGGCGCTACTTTTATTGAAGACTCCTGTATGGGGAATAAGGGAATCATTAATACCAAGCAGTGTTTGACTACGCCATTTAGATACTTACCATTTTACAATGATTTTAGCAAGGAAAATGTAAGCCGGAGAACGCTGCAATGAGTTGCTATTTTGATGTTTTGATTGAATGAAAACCACAACTCGGAAACAACTGACAAACGTCAAACTGCCAAGCTGTCAAAGTTTGGGTGCCCTTCAGCTAGCTCGCTTTCATTCATCGGTTGCTAAAATAAAAACGTTTCATTTCGATTTAGAATTAGTTTTTTATGTGTTTCTATATTAATGGCGGTTTGCACAAAGCTTCATTAATCGGAAGCAGTGTTAACCACAGTACGCAATCGATCAGTTCCCTTAGCCGGTCTCGATGGAGGTGATAATGAGATAACCGGTGATGGTAAACAAGCGCTTTAAGCATCAATCTTTCAGCTTCCAATGATCTTCTGACCGCGGCCTGAACCGAAAGTGTAAAGTGTTTTTGCTCTGCGAAGAGTTGTTATCACCACTGCATTGTTAAACCAACCAACAATATGTAAGTAATCCTTGCTAAGTCTCGAGATAATTGGGAAACTAAATCGACTCACGGTGGAATCGAAAACAAACCTCTAACGTACGAGTACAGTGATTTCATTTTACTACTCACCGGTAGTATTTTTAGTAGTACGATTGTTTTTTGTAGATTAAGATAAGGTCATCAGCTCAAGATTAGTTGTGTTTACAGCATCGTACGGCAGATTCGTTTGCAAAAAACGGGGTCAAAGTCACGATCCCTTCGTTTGAATGAAGAAGCGTAAAAACATTTCTTTCTCATTTTTTCAAAGCTCATGTTTTTACGATTTTTCAGGACAACTAGACTTACTTTGGAACAGCTAAACGCGCTTGCACCAGTGGAATTTCACAAGGCTTTTGAAAACGTGATAGAATGTTGGCCAGAGGCGGCTGTTTTCTGCTCTGCATTACTGCCGTTCAAGAGCTTTACCACGATGACGAACGCATTCGAAAACTACATCGAGCGTCTGCCGACGGAATCTAAGCTAAAGATCCTGCGACTTCATCCGGATCTTGCCGGCAAGCTGTTGGACACCAACCAGCTCACCAAGGAGTCCTCGAGCGAACAAAACGCGGCCGGTTTAGACAGTTTGTCGGTGGAAGAAAAGACAAAGCTGACGGAATATAATGAACGGTAATTAAAGTTAGTCAGTTAAATTTTGAAACTATTACCGTAATGTAATAATTTTTTTACAGCTACAAATC
>NW_026456943.1:0-2194 GCF_943734635.1 Anopheles cruzii | reverse complement strand
ATCTTTTATTACAAAAATGCGACACATTAACAAAAAAGAAAACACCAAATTTGACTTCCCTAATCACTCCCTAATCTTAAGCCCGGTCCACACGCTACGATATATCGCTACGATTCGTCTGTGGGGGTCAGACGAAGCGTAACTCCGAGCGTAAAAATGTCCACACGATCCGTAAAATATAAAACGTAAAAAAAATCAGGCGTGACATCGATCAGCTTGTGTCAAAACCTTTGTGCCTCAGCGGACTCTGTGAAACATAAAACGTAAAACCAAGCATTTGTAAACCGATTCACCGAACCGATTTCACGTCAAATTTTTTTTAACGTTTTATACTTTATACGTGTGGCTCCCCAGTAATACTTTTCTCCTGATTGAAGCCCAAATTACTCGCCGACCTTATTGATTACTCGCCAATTAATAGAACGATTTATTCATATATTTTTTTGTTTGCGGTGACCCTTAATGAATACCCAACGTTTTCTCCATAACTGCGTGGGGTTGACGCATGATCTCTTGATGCTCTTCCGTGTTGTAAATGTCCGAAAACTCGATCATTTCATCCCGTCCAGTCAGCACGTCCCGAGCCACGTTGGTGGACGGAAGGAACGGAAGATGACCGACTTTCGAGACCGCTTTCAGCTCCATCGTCAGTTTGAGTGGGGCCGCCAGCCCTTCGCGTTTACGAAGCATCTGCATGTTGAGGTTGTGAGAATGTTGGGCGTACTGAAAGAACATCACATATGAAAACCACATTCCTTCTGGTCGCTACAAGGAAGACAAGAAAGAAACACTTACATTTTGCTCCGATTGCTTAAGCGGATGTACGGATTGCAGCTGAGCGACACAACTTTCATCCCGCGGTGCCATATAACCCGTAAACTCGTTGAACGTGGTAGGCATTTTCGGCGCTACTTTTATTGAAGACTCCTGTATGGGGAATAAGGGAATCATTAATACCAAGCAGTGTTTGACTACGCCATTTAGATACTTACCATTTTACAATGATTTTAGCAAGGAAAATGTAAGCCGGAGAACGCTGCAATGAGTTGCTATTTTGATGTTTTGATTGAATGAAAACCACAACTCGGAAACAACTGACAAACGTCAAACTGCCAAGCTGTCAAAGTTTGGGTGCCCTTCAGCTAGCTCGCTTTCATTCATCGGTTGCTAAAATAAAAACGTTTCATTTCGATTTAGAATTAGTTTTTTATGTGTTTCTATATTAATGGCGGTTTGCACAAAGCTTCATTAATCGGAAGCAGTGTTAACCACAGTACGCAATCGATCAGTTCCCTTAGCCGGTCTCGATGGAGGTGATAATGAGATAACCGGTGATGGTAAACAAGCGCTTTAAGCATCAATCTTTCAGCTTCCAATGATCTTCTGACCGCGGCCTGAACCGAAAGTGTAAAGTGTTTTTGCTCTGCGAAGAGTTGTTATCACCACTGCATTGTTAAACCAACCAACAATATGTAAGTAATCCTTGCTAAGTCTCGAGATAATTGGGAAACTAAATCGACTCACGGTGGAATCGAAAACAAACCTCTAACGTACGAGTACAGTGATTTCATTTTACTACTCACCGGTAGTATTTTTAGTAGTACGATTGTTTTTTGTAGATTAAGATAAGGTCATCAGCTCAAGATTAGTTGTGTTTACAGCATCGTACGGCAGATTCGTTTGCAAAAAACGGGGTCAAAGTCACGATCCCTTCGTTTGAATGAAGAAGCGTAAAAACATTTCTTTCTCATTTTTTCAAAGCTCATGTTTTTACGATTTTTCAGGACAACTAGACTTACTTTGGAACAGCTAAACGCGCTTGCACCAGTGGAATTTCACAAGGCTTTTGAAAACGTGATAGAATGTTGGCCAGAGGCGGCTGTTTTCTGCTCTGCATTACTGCCGTTCAAGAGCTTTACCACGATGACGAACGCATTCGAAAACTACATCGAGCGTCTGCCGACGGAATCTAAGCTAAAGATCCTGCGACTTCATCCGGATCTTGCCGGCAAGCTGTTGGACACCAACCAGCTCACCAAGGAGTCCTCGAGCGAACAAAACGCGGCCGGTTTAGACAGTTTGTCGGTGGAAGAAAAGACAAAGCTGACGGAATATAATGAACGGTAATTAAAGTTAGTCAGTTAAATTTTGAAACTATTACCGTAATGTAATAATTTTTTTACAGCTACAAATC
>NW_026456942.1:0-2194 GCF_943734635.1 Anopheles cruzii | reverse complement strand
GATTTGTAGCTGTAAAAAAATTATTACATTACGGTAATAGTTTCAAAATTTAACTGACTAACTTTAATTACCGTTCATTATATTCCGTCAGCTTTGTCTTTTCTTCCACCGACAAACTGTCTAAACCGGCCGCGTTTTGTTCGCTCGAGGACTCCTTGGTGAGCTGGTTGGTGTCCAACAGCTTGCCGGCAAGATCCGGATGAAGTCGCAGGATCTTTAGCTTAGATTCCGTCGGCAGACGCTCGATGTAGTTTTCGAATGCGTTCGTCATCGTGGTAAAGCTCTTGAACGGCAGTAATGCAGAGCAGAAAACAGCCGCCTCTGGCCAACATTCTATCACGTTTTCAAAAGCCTTGTGAAATTCCACTGGTGCAAGCGCGTTTAGCTGTTCCAAAGTAAGTCTAGTTGTCCTGAAAAATCGTAAAAACATGAGCTTTGAAAAAATGAGAAAGAAATGTTTTTACGCTTCTTCATTCAAACGAAGGGATCGTGACTTTGACCCCGTTTTTTGCAAACGAATCTGCCGTACGATGCTGTAAACACAACTAATCTTGAGCTGATGACCTTATCTTAATCTACAAAAAACAATCGTACTACTAAAAATACTACCGGTGAGTAGTAAAATGAAATCACTGTACTCGTACGTTAGAGGTTTGTTTTCGATTCCACCGTGAGTCGATTTAGTTTCCCAATTATCTCGAGACTTAGCAAGGATTACTTACATATTGTTGGTTGGTTTAACAATGCAGTGGTGATAACAACTCTTCGCAGAGCAAAAACACTTTACACTTTCGGTTCAGGCCGCGGTCAGAAGATCATTGGAAGCTGAAAGATTGATGCTTAAAGCGCTTGTTTACCATCACCGGTTATCTCATTATCACCTCCATCGAGACCGGCTAAGGGAACTGATCGATTGCGTACTGTGGTTAACACTGCTTCCGATTAATGAAGCTTTGTGCAAACCGCCATTAATATAGAAACACATAAAAAACTAATTCTAAATCGAAATGAAACGTTTTTATTTTAGCAACCGATGAATGAAAGCGAGCTAGCTGAAGGGCACCCAAACTTTGACAGCTTGGCAGTTTGACGTTTGTCAGTTGTTTCCGAGTTGTGGTTTTCATTCAATCAAAACATCAAAATAGCAACTCATTGCAGCGTTCTCCGGCTTACATTTTCCTTGCTAAAATCATTGTAAAATGGTAAGTATCTAAATGGCGTAGTCAAACACTGCTTGGTATTAATGATTCCCTTATTCCCCATACAGGAGTCTTCAATAAAAGTAGCGCCGAAAATGCCTACCACGTTCAACGAGTTTACGGGTTATATGGCACCGCGGGATGAAAGTTGTGTCGCTCAGCTGCAATCCGTACATCCGCTTAAGCAATCGGAGCAAAATGTAAGTGTTTCTTTCTTGTCTTCCTTGTAGCGACCAGAAGGAATGTGGTTTTCATATGTGATGTTCTTTCAGTACGCCCAACATTCTCACAACCTCAACATGCAGATGCTTCGTAAACGCGAAGGGCTGGCGGCCCCACTCAAACTGACGATGGAGCTGAAAGCGGTCTCGAAAGTCGGTCATCTTCCGTTCCTTCCGTCCACCAACGTGGCTCGGGACGTGCTGACTGGACGGGATGAAATGATCGAGTTTTCGGACATTTACAACACGGAAGAGCATCAAGAGATCATGCGTCAACCCCACGCAGTTATGGAGAAAACGTTGGGTATTCATTAAGGGTCACCGCAAACAAAAAAATATATGAATAAATCGTTCTATTAATTGGCGAGTAATCAATAAGGTCGGCGAGTAATTTGGGCTTCAATCAGGAGAAAAGTATTACTGGGGAGCCACACGTATAAAGTATAAAACGTTAAAAAAAATTTGACGTGAAATCGGTTCGGTGAATCGGTTTACAAATGCTTGGTTTTACGTTTTATGTTTCACAGAGTCCGCTGAGGCACAAAGGTTTTGACACAAGCTGATCGATGTCACGCCTGATTTTTTTTACGTTTTATATTTTACGGATCGTGTGGACATTTTTACGCTCGGAGTTACGCTTCGTCTGACCCCCACAGACGAATCGTAGCGATATATCGTAGCGTGTGGACCGGGCTTAAGATTAGGGAGTGATTAGGGAAGTCAAATTTGGTGTTTTCTTTTTTGTTAATGTGTCGCATTTTTGTAATAAAAGAT
>NW_026456941.1:0-2194 GCF_943734635.1 Anopheles cruzii | reverse complement strand
CTTATATTCAACAATGTCGCAATCCAGGTCACTGTCTAAATCTGTTTTGCCCTGATAAGCGTCGTTCGGCATTTTTTCCAAATGTTCCATTCCTAACATTTCGTTATCAAATCTCCCCTCTCTTTCGTCTACTGCAATTCCGATGCGTTTGCTCTGATTCCTTTCTCCCAGAATTTTGCGCTGATCGCATCTAAATTGTCTCCTTGGCAAGCAAGTTATTTTCATTAACCCTTCCTTCAGGTTAATTTCCGCTCCTTGTTGCTGCAGGAACTCTAGACCTAAAATTCCTGGTATTAATAAATCCTTAATTACGTAAAACCTAACTAAAAAATTGCTCCCTTCAATAATCAATTGAAGCTCGCACGATCCCATTGTAGTTATAGTATTATTGCCTATGCCTGTAATTTCTGCTTGATCGCGGCAGTCTATTACCCGTACACCTATACTCTTGGCCTCGTCCCACCTAAGTAAATTAACTGTGGCGCCAGTATCAATGTAGTATCTCGTTTTTCTTCTAGTGTTTTCTTGCGTTGCTAATGTAACGTATACCATTTCATCCTGGCTGCTTTCTAACCGTACTAACTTTTCATTGATACCTCTTGCAGTTTGTTTCTCTTGCCTGCTTGTTTTATTAACCATGTATATTTTCGCTTGCGTTCTTTTTTCCCCGTACTGCGCGTCCTTGTTTCTACGGCCACAATTGCCTTCGTACCTGTGTCTATATCTCTCTTCACCGTCCATTTCGCGGTCATCATTTCTTGGGTTGTTTGAATTGCTAGCGTTTCTTCGCCAGCCTTCGTTCCTTGGTGGGTATCCTTTTTCCCTTCCTTCGTGGGTTTCTTTTTGTGGCCTATAGCCTCTTTGCCTATCTATCAGTGCCCACCCCCGATTTTGTAGATGTAGTCGAGGAGCATTACTTTTATTAAACATCTGTCGGCGATTACCTATATGCAGGGTTCTGAGCCTTTCTTCAATCTTTTCTTCCTGAATAATATTTCTGTAATCGCCTTCTAATTGTTTTAACATTTCGACTAGTTCTAACTCTTTGTAATTTCTGGCTAGTCGTTTAAGTATTCCACTGTTTAATCCTCCAGTAAAGTGGAGTCTCAAATGCTGTTGTGCGTACGATTTTCGGTCTCCATTGGTTCTTTCATATTCTTTAATGTAATTATAGAGATCGATTGTTCTCTTCCTGTAGCTTTGGAATGACTCATTTTCCCCTTGTTCGAGAATCTCAATTTCTAACATGACTTCGTCCAGTCGCATATCTCTACCGAATTCATTGATTAAATTCTCCTTCACTTCCTGCCAGCTCTTTGCCTTTATTCTTGAGTAAGCTGTCGCCGCGGGTCCTCTCAATTTTGCTACTACTGTTCTAATTAGCGCGTCTTGCGAATCCTCCGGAATGAGAGATGCTATGTAGTTACCCTGATCTACTAAAATTTGCACCTCCTGATGATCTTCTGCGAACTCGGGTAGCAGGTTCATTGCCATTTTAATTACGTTTGTCGGAGTCATTTTAATTTCTTTATGCTCTTTTGGTTTCAATATTATGTTAATATTTTTACCCGGAGGTTACTTTAAAAAGACTCGGTATTATATCAATGTTTTTCCTCAATTTCCTGAACACGTGTATGAGTACACAATAATTACTTTAAAAAAGTCTAACCATTCTTCACGCAATATTGCTTGTCTCGCATGTCACTTCATTATTCAAACTTTGGCACCTTACTCACAGGATTGCTGCCTCCAAACTGCGTTCTCCAAGATCGGTGGCTGGTCCTCTGTTGCACGATCGATGGCTGTTCTCAAACTGTAATTTCCAGATCGATAGCTGGTCCATGGTCGATGGCTGCTCCTATGATGCACGTGCCGAGCGAAACTTCCAAACTCCTTCCTCTGTTTAGGTGGCGTCGATATTCGTCGTTCTTCCTTCTAGGGTGCTTCGTTCGTCCTTCGTAGTTATTTCTTCGATCCACTGCGTTTCTCCATTCTACTGCTTCTCCACTATCACTGGATTAACTTCTACTATCACATTCACTATACTTGCACTGTCATTTTTGTCTTTTTTTGTGGAATTTTGGTCGCTTCCCACCGGGAATTTCCAAAATCCTGGGTATTCATAATCCGAACACCGCTGTCACCAGTTGCACGGACCTACCTTGCGGTCTAAGGATCCTGCAAAGCTTTCCAA
>NW_026456940.1:0-2195 GCF_943734635.1 Anopheles cruzii | reverse complement strand
ATTTTGTCTTGAACTAGAATGATGATAATAATTACCGTTTGATAGTCCGATGATAATACCCATTTGGCTGCAAATAAACATAGTTTATTTGTCTGATATGCTTCACTACAATCAATCTCATACACACAGAGATCATCACCGATGAGTCGAGTAATGATTTGTTCTGTGCTTCTATATTCCTTTTCTTTCACAGATGAAGCGGCTTGGTTTTGGTGCGGAGATTAGCTTTTTTCAGGCTCTCTTCTAGTTCTACAGCGTACCAAAGATGTAGCGTTGATCTAATCCCATTCAGTTTGGAAATATGTTTAGGCACAACTGTTATCATCTGCCAGGTGAGGCGCTTCTTATATTACAAGTCATGGCATTATAAAAAGCCGCAAAAGGCATGTTCTGCCAGAGAAACAAACAGAAACATGAAAAAGAGATGTGTAAGCCACAACAACGTTTGAATTAATGCAAAAAAAACTGAACGTGTAAATAATTGCATAAGTTACTCAGTAGTAAGAAATTTAATGAATTCATGTTACTTAATTTGATGAAAACATTGGTCCGTGTTTATGATTTTCTATGATTATCAGTTCCAACCATTTCTGAATTGACACATTGTAACATGTTTGTTTCTGTGCACAACGTACAAAACCGAGATATCTCATATTTTACTTTATCTTGTCGTATTCCTCCTTTAGATTTATGTGGATTTGGAATAGTAAAAAATGGGAATATATACCATCGCCTGAGATCCGCCAAGAATGCGCTCCACCGTAAAGGTCATTCGTCCGACGAAATGGCAGATTACAGTTTATAAAGCCAGAGTGGCGACGAGTAATGGAATAATAGCAACGAGGTGCATCAATGGTGAGTGATATGTTTGTTGACTCCCGATATATTAAAGGTTGCGATCTTTTTTCCTATGATGATACTATTGGTCCGTGTTTATGATATTGATTGATTAGCATTCTCAACCACTACTGAAAGTTATGACACTTTATGTCACTTGTTCAGTATACATGAAAAACATGTACACATTAAATTAGTTTTACATAATATTGTTTTCAATTTTGCAGGTTCTCGCCGTGAAGACCGAGCTGATATTCTACTAAATAATGAACCATGTTGGAAATGGTGAGTTGTATATTTTAATTATACTATGCTAAATTATTCTGTTGTGTTGTAAAAAGATGGAAAACGCTTCAGAAATGATGAAACAAAGAATTACCGTTTGACTCATTATGATAGAAATCTTAATGGCTGTACTTTTTATTTGACCTGATTTGTTCATCACAATCAACCCACAATTGTCATTTTGAGTATAGGAATATTAACAGATTTGGTATTCTCTTCGTTTCAGGAATAGCAATATTGAATATTGACCATACGGAACTAGAAACGTGCACTGCACTGTGATGGTTTTACATCACTTTTAAGCATTTTGACTGCAATTGGATAATAGAAAGTCCACTGACTGTCAATCGAAAAGAAAACGGTCATTTCAACTGAAAAAAACATCATTCAAACATGGATTATGGGTTAGTCTGATTTCTACAACGGGCAACGGCAAGCTTTCCCAATAAGCTTTGATTCAATGTTTGACTGGCAGAGGAGAAAATGTCACTGTTCCTTATTTTGTACACTTTTGATGGATACTAAAACTGTTCTCGGGCTGGGAATCGAACGAAAAGCTTGAAGCTTGAAGAGAAGCTCTTCTTGAGATGATACGCAACCCCAATATGCTGTGATATGAATTACTAGTTGCCCAAATATTCTATTATTCCCACATTCTGTGTGTGCGGGCACACACGAAGTGACAATGCGTTTAATCGCATTTTCTTCAAGAACAAGGAATCTCAAAAGAGCTTTTTGTGTTGCCATTAATGTATTCTGCCACTCGAAATAGCAAGGAACAAAAATTAGTGATCGCCATTTTGATTGCCATGCAAAAGACATCTATTGTCCAATTATTGTCGAAGTTAAAAGCACAATGAATAATAGCCTCGATAAGCTAAAGGTAAGTTACTTATTTCCAAAGTAGTATGATAAGTATTTAAAGCCAATAAATGGCCCATGTCTGTTCTATATGTGATGAGATCATTTAAATTTAGTCTTCTTTTCCCGACTGAATGACAGTGATGATTGATAACAGTTAACTCTGAAACACAGTAAACCCTCATATGTACCACCTTATGTAAAAATACCAA
>NW_026456939.1:0-2195 GCF_943734635.1 Anopheles cruzii | reverse complement strand
ATTTTGTCTTGAACTAGAATGATGATAATAATTACCGTTTGATAGTCCGATGATAATACCCATTTGGCTGCAAATAAACATAGTTTATTTGTCTGATATGCTTCACTACAATCAATCTCATACACACAGAGATCATCACCGATGAGTCGAGTAATGATTTGTTCTGTGCTTCTATATTCCTTTTCTTTCACAGATGAAGCGGCTTGGTTTTGGTGCGGAGATTAGCTTTTTTCAGGCTCTCTTCTAGTTCTACAGCGTACCAAAGATGTAGCGTTGATCTAATCCCATTCAGTTTGGAAATATGTTTAGGCACAACTGTTATCATCTGCCAGGTGAGGCGCTTCTCATATTACAAGTCATGGCATTATAAAAAGCCGCAAAAGGCATGTTCTGCCAGAGAAACAAACAGAAACATGAAAAAGAGATGTGTAAGCCACAACAACGTTTGAATTAATGCAAAAAAAAACTGAACGTGTAAATAATTGCATAAGTTACTCAGTAGTAAGAAATTTAATGAATTCATGTTACTTAATTTGATGAAAACATTGGTCCGTGTTTATGATTTTCTATGATTATCAGTTCCAACCATTTCTGAATTGACACATTGTAACATGTTTGTTTCTGTGCACAACGTACAAAACCGAGATATCTCATATTTTACTTTATCTTGTCGTATTCCTTTTTTAGATTTATGTGGATTTGGAATAGTAAAAAATGGGAATATATACCATCGCCTGAGATCCGCCAAGAATGCGCTCCACCGTAAAGGTCATTCGTCCGACGAAATGGCAGATTACAGTTTATAAAGCCAGAGTGGCGACGAGTAATGGAATAATAGCAACGAGGTGCATCAATGGTGAGTGATATGTTTGTTGACTCCCGATATATTAAAGGTTGCGATCTTCTTTCCTATGATGATACTATTGGTCCGTGTTTATGATATTGATTGATTAGCATTCTCAACCACTACTGAAAATTATGACACTTTATGTCACTTGTTCAGTATACATGAAAAACATGCACACATTGAATAGTTTTACATAATATTGTTTTCAATTTTGCAGGTTCTCGTCGTGAAGACCGAGCTGATATTCTACTAAATAATGAACCATGTTGGAAATGGTGAGTTGTATATTTTAATTATACTATGCTAAATTATTCTGTTGTGTTGTAAAAAGATGGAAAATGCTTCAGAAATGATGAAACAAAGAATTACCGTTTGACTCATTATGATAGAAATCTTAATGGCTGTACTTTTTATTTGACCTGATTTGTTCATCACAATCAACCCACAATTGTCATTTTGAGTATAGGAATATTAACAGATTTGGTATTCTCTTCGTTTCAGGAATAGCAATATTGAATATTGACCATACGGAACTAGAAACGTGCACTGCACTGTGATGGTTTTACATCACTTTTAAGCATTTTGACTGCAATTGGATAATAGAAAATCCACTGACTGTCAATCGAAAAGAAAACGGTCATTTCAACTGAAAAAAACATCATTCAAACATGGATTATGGGTTAGTCTGATTTCTACAACGGGCAACGGCAAGCTTTCCCAATAAGCTTTGATTCAATGTTTGACTGGCAGAGGAGAAAATGTCACTGTTCCTTATTTTGTACACTTTTGATGGATACTAAAACTGTTCTCGGGCTGGGAATCGAACGAAAAGCTTGAAGCTTGAAGAGAAGCTCTTCTTGAGATGATACGCAACCCCAATATGCTGTGATATGAATTACTAGTTGCCCAAATATTCTATTATTCCCACATTCTGTGTGTGCGGGCACACACGAAGTGACAATGCGTTTAATCGCATTTTCTTCAAGAACAAGGAATCTCAAAAGAGCTTTTTGTGTTGCCATTAATGTATTCTGCCACTCGAAATAGCAAGGAACAAAAATTAGTGATCGCCATTTTGATTGCCATGCAAAAGACATCTATTGTCCAATTATTGTCGAAGTTAAAAGCACAATGAATAATAGCCTCGATAAGCTAAAGGTAAGTTACTTATTTCCAAAGTAATATGATAAGTATTTAAAGCCAATAAAAGGCCCATGTCTGTTCTATATGTGATGAGATCATTTAAATTTAGTCTTCTTTTCCCGACTGAATGACAGTGATGATTGATAACAGTTAACTCTGAAACACAGTAAACCCTCATATGTACCACCTTATGTAAAAATACCAA
>NW_026456938.1:0-2197 GCF_943734635.1 Anopheles cruzii | reverse complement strand
AGAGAGAGAGAGAGAGAGAGAGAGAGAGAGAGAGAGAGAGAGAGAGAATAAAACACAACCATGAGACCGCGTAGAGTGTGAAGGAAAAGGATGACACCCACGCATACCAGGTCTAGACATATATGAAATCAGATTGGCTCTAGCTGTCAATTTGGTCCTCCTAGTTTTGCTTTTTTTTTGCAACATTACCTTGTTTTGACATCAGGTAAATGATTTGAGGTCGAAAAAAAAATTAATTTGCAACCGATCTTTGGAAGGGTTAGACTAAGTCAACTTTGTGCCTGAAAATGACGTTTCACGGAGATCACTTTTTTCTGCTACCGGTTGAATAAACCTGCTACAGAATCACATTAAATTATGGCCGAAGCTTGTTTTGGCCGAAGATCGCAGTGCTTTGAGTGGTTTAAAAAATTTTTAAATGGCGATTTTGACTTAACAAGCTAAGAGTGTCGAAGGACTTCAAAAAAGGACGCAAGGAAAGAGCAAGATGTGATGCATCTCACAAGCTCCTAAAACCTCACGCAACCATAAATTCAGATCGCTACTGACAACAAATGATCAATTTGAACCACGCATTGATCGAAAAACGACCAGAATCCGTGTCTTCCGGTCCGCCATGGAGGCGCCAGGTGCGGCTCAATGACACTTCACCTGGCGCCTCCATTGCAAAACTGGTTCAGGATACAATCAAAGCTTTTGCATGGAAGCTGCCATCCCCCCCGCGCTGTATTCACCTGACTTGGCTCTTACCGAATATCATACTTAGCAGCACTTCGTTTCCTACGAGGAAGTGCAAATTGACTAATGACTAATTGGTTTGCTTCAAAAGACAAAGAATTCTTTCGTCTAGGAATCCACGATTTAGCAGAGAGATAGGAGAAATGTATAGCTAGCAATGGCACATAATAGAATGTTGAATAAAGTAGAATTTTTCAGTTCAATGTAGCAAACATTTGATTTCTTTAAAAAAAAAGTCCGATTCTATATGTCTAGACCTGGTACAGAGAACAATGTACGCTGCTGCGCACCGGTCGATAGGCAGGAAAGTGTAGAATACAGTGCAGGGTAGGTAGGGTGGGTGTGCTCTGTGAACCTCCGCCAACGGTAACCACCGATAAGTAGCACCGCGAGGAACGATCGTTCACGTGTGGTCGTGGACTAGAGCCGCCACCGGTAGACTTCATGGAGGAAATCCGCCGGAAAGCTAGCTCGTCTTGTGTCCCAAGTGCTTCAGTGGTAACCCGGGTCTGATTAGGTCTAACAGGACAGGACAGGTGTTCCACGTGTTCCAATTTATCACCACCAACACACAGCACGTGTGGTTGAGGTTCGAAACAAAAAATCTTCCACCAGCAAGAGTTGGTAGGACCTTTCAAAAGATTCAAGCACACAAGAGGACAGTGAAAGCGAATCAGAGAGAGAGAGAGAGAGAGAGAGTCACAAAGAGAAAGAGACAGACAGGGGGAGATGTGTGAGAAAGAGAATGTGTGTGTGTGTGTGTTTGGTGAACAAAAAGCAACAGACTGCGAGTGCGTGCGCGCGCGCCAAGCCGTCACAAAGATATGTATTAGCTTTTCCTCCGAGCTTTTCACGAACACAAAACACAACAGGACAGACACGGGGGAGGGGGGGCGGGTGGTTAGCGAGACGAACTGCCGAAAGCATCATCATACCAAATGCGATTCACTCTGAGCCACTGAGCGACGGTCCCAGGCCACTGTCCCAGCAAGCTATAGTACATGTTTCGTGCGCGTATGTCGTCAGGATGGCAAACAGAGGGAACTAACCAGATGAGCAGACAATCCACAACAAAGCTGATCATATCTGTGGCTCGCACAACAAAACATTGCGCATTGGGCGAATCGAAATCGCTTCGGATAGCTCAATCGTCAGCGCGCCGCACCGGACAGTGCGCGGCGGCGCGCAGGTTCGAATCCACCTCCCGGACGAAAGATATGCGGAAGAGAGATATTGGGTACTACTACATCCGACACTCGTTGGGATATTGAAGCACAGTGCGCGCAGTGTTTGTGTTTAGCTTACGAGTTGAAGGATGAGAGCCAAACCAATTATGATAAGCGCGAGCGAGCGAGCGAGCGCGCACGTGTGTGTGTGTGTGCGATACAAAAGAGACAGTGAGAGTGGGAGACAGCAATAGAGAGAGAGAGAGAGAGAGAGAGAGAGAGAGAGAGAGAGA
>NW_026456937.1:0-2198 GCF_943734635.1 Anopheles cruzii | reverse complement strand
GTGAGCTGCTCGCACGGAGCTGCTGCACTTCCTCGATGGACCTGTTTGGCTCCCCGTTTTGCCGATCCACTGCCGTGGAGAAAGAAAACCCCACCAACCACACACACACAACGATTGCAGGCACCGAAAACCGGTCCAGCGTGTGCAGGGAAAAAGGGACACCACCGGTCGCGGCCACGGATCGGAAAAAGAGTTACAGCAAATGAAAGTGAGAGTGTGAACCGTGATAGAAAACCGGGGCCCGGTGAAGATGCGATCGCGATGAGGCGGACTGGGGGTGAAGGATAGTAGATGCGAGAATGCAGGCCGGCGGTTTATGTAACACAAAACCCAATCACCGACCGAATGCACCGCACCGCAGCTGGTGCCGGGCGCCGCGGCTAATCGGACCGTCCGGACGATGAACCCGCGCGGTCCGGAACCACCGGGCAGCATAGCCTCCCACTTCCTGTATCATCATCACGAGCGAGCGATCGAGCCATCATCTTGATCGCCAGTCATCAGCGTTCACGGCTGGCCACGGTGTGTCTTAATCAACCCGCCCATTCATCACGTGGACGATGTGTTTTCTGGCCCCCTTCCCATTCACTCATCGCCTCTCCGCCGGGATTCGAACCGGAAGCGGACGATAAAACTAATCAATCGGCCAACTAATTCGGCGGCGAGAACAGACCAACCCGCCCAATCGCTACACACCAACACCAGGCCCCACATATGATCACAGACACACACAGATACGCAGCAAAGAAAAAAAAAGGATGGATACTAACTTCCGCTTCCGCACTATCCAGTCGGTGACATTCGGCGCGGGGTCCGATCGGAGCTGCAGTGCCAGCACGAGGGCGGCACCTGCGAGTTCTTCCTGCTCTGCTGGATGTCCGGCGGGCTGCTGCAGGGCTCGTGCGGCGGAATGCTGAAGGGATGCTGCCATCGGACGGCCAAGTCGGCCAACATCGGCATCGACGCGAGCACGGCCGTCGACCTGACGAACGTCCCCAGCATCGAGTACGGTCCGGTACAGAACGATCCCAGTGAGTGTGCCCTCAACCACCACCACCACCACCAACACCTCATCCCGCACTCACTTCCCCGGCGGGAAGGCACCTACAAGGCCCGTAGATAGACCGTAGCATTTCTAACGACACGTAACAAACGGATTCAAGGGGAAACGGAATACTCGGTACTTGGTGGTGGTGGTCGGTGGCATGCCTAACACTCGGACGTAGCAGTTGGACCAGCACACACTGTGTGAGGGGTTTTTATTGTGAGGGAGCACCTCTGCATGTGACCCGTCGAATCGAAGGAACCATAACCTCGCGTCACGTTAGTCGTTAAGCTGTCCGCCGTCTCGCCCTAATAAAGCCTCATCAGGGAGAGATCAACCGAATTGAAGGACATAAACCGCAGCTGATGGAGCGCTTAGGTAACGGCAGCGATTTGGTGTGTGCACCTTGGGGACACCGCGCAGGGTGTTTGATTATCCAACAAGAGCAGCAGCAGTTGTCCCTGTTGATGTGCGCACTCCGTAACAGACCATTAGTGGCCCGTGGGCCACGGATCGGATTGATCAATAAATCTGAGGCTCACATAATCAAGTTTGGTCCACAAAGTGGATTGCACCAGATGGCCACCCGTTAGTGTGGTCAATGGCGGGGGGATGGGAGGACTCAATCCTTCTCCTGTGTCTCCAGTCCGTCCCGCAGGAAAATGGCACCCATATGAGTTGTGACGTAGCGTTTGGTTTAGATACTAAACACGCCGTTGAAAGTTCCCAACACCCCCCCGGGAACATGTTTGCATAACCTCCCCTATACACACACACACACCCACACACACACACCCACACACACACACCTGTTATCACTAACCTGCTGGATGTTCTGTGTCTGTCGCTAACGCTGGGCGCCTTGGCTTGTTGACCGGGCGCCGATGCTTTGGCTATGTTTTACCACCTTTTCCCCACCCTGATCGCACTGCGTACCAACCCACCGACTCACCCACCCTCAACGCCCTCCTTCTCTGTCACTCTTCTCTGTGTGTGTCCCTTTTTTCTGTTGTGCCCTCACGGCAACCAGCAAAAATTAGCTTAAGACTCCAAGGGCGCCTACAACCCCCCGGGGTGTGCCTAATCCTTCCGTCCCCCTTTCTCCACGTGTGGTCGGGTTCTTCTTACCCCGTTCTTCTTTCTTTCCCTTTCT
>NW_026456936.1:0-2198 GCF_943734635.1 Anopheles cruzii | reverse complement strand
GAGGAAGGGGTCTTGACACAGAAGGAACGCCCGGTTAGAAAGGACTGGAACCAAGATAAGAGGGGATCACACAAACCCATCTGCCGTAGCTTAGCAACCAGCAAACTGTGTGAGATGCAGTCGAACGCGGCACTAAAGTCCGTGTAGACTACATCCACCTGTGAGCCAGAGGCAGCGGCAGGGTAGATGCGTTGCATGAGCGACATGAGGTTGGTCACTGTAGACCGCTTGGGCATAAAGCCATGTTGGTGTACAGTGATGGAAGAAGAAACGAGGGGAAGGAGGTAGGAGTGAACGACTGATTCCAGGATTTTTGATAAGGCACAGAGGAGGGAAATACCACGGTAATTAGAGGCGGTTTGGCGGCCTCCTTTCTTATGGATAGGGACGAGCCTAGCGGACTTCCAGCCCCGCGGGAAGGACCCTTCCCGCAGTGATCTGTTAAAGAGCTGAACTAGGATCGGGGCGAAAGAGTGCATACATCCCTTGAGCACAGAGGAAGGAATACCGTCGGGACCTGGGGAGTGGGAGAGCTTCAGATTAGAGAGGGCTACCAAGACGCTGTCCTCCGAGACGGGAACTGTGTCGATGGAGAGGGAGTCACGGGGGGTATGAGCTAGTCCGGCCGTGAGGCATATGGAGGAGCTGGCTGGGTCGACAAACAATCCCGAGAAGTGCCTGGCAAATAGGTCGCACACGCCATCTGGGGAAGTTGCCGTATCGCTACCTAGGGAGAGGGTGGTGGGGAGGTTAGGGGAGCCCCGCCGAGATTTAGCGAAACGCCAGAAGGATCTGGGGTCCACTGACAGCCTGGACTGCAGACGAGATAAATAAGAGAAATAGCGTGTACGATTGTAGACGCGATAAGCCTGAGAGGCGTACTTGAACAGCTGCTTGTGGTATGCAGAGCAATGCCTGCTATAGAGGCGGAGGGCGCGCCTCACGTCCGTCCTTAATGCACGCAGATGCCTGTCCGACCAGGGAGGTTTAGAGGGGGGAAGGAGAGGAGGGCAACAGGAAGAAAGCATAGAACGTAGTGTGGCGGTAAACGTGTCCACGGCATCGTCGACCGAGGCGGCAGTGTCGATGAATGACCAATCGCTGTCCATCACCAGGTGGTTGAGTTTCACGAGGTCGCATCTAGCGAAATTCAGCCTTCGAGCCTCACCTGGAGCAGAGGACCGGTCCGGAGCCATTGGTCCACTAGGCGGTTGCCCAATGGAGAGCGAAAGCGCTGGATGGTAGCCATCCTCGGGGATGAGTAGGACGGCCGCTGCCTGGACGGCCACGCGCTCGGCGAAGTCGTTAGAGTCCGTGAAGATCAGGTCGAGCTGCCGGCCGTACTTGTTTTGGATGCCAGAGATTTGACGTAGACCGTTGACTGCAAGGCCGTCGAGGAAAACGGTTGTCGAGGCTCCGGCACTGGATGGAACATACGATGGTCCGTCCGGTGACCACGAGATGCTTGGAAGGTTGAAGTCGCCGAGCAGCAGCAAGTTGTCGTTCGGCCCCAAGCGCTCAGTGATTCGGCCGACGCACTCAGTGAGCCGCTCAAGAAACGGTCCAGTTGAGCTTCGGTCTGGTGGGATGTACACGGCCCCGATGAAGATCGAACGCGAACCGATCCAGATGCGCACCCAAACGAGCTCGAGTGACGAGTCGGAGAGGGTCACAGCGGACGAGCGCAAGCGGTCAGCACAAGCTATGAGTGTCCCACCGCCGCGGGAGCGAGTGCTGTTGCTGGCAGTCCGATCGCATCGATAGACCGAGAACGAGTCATCGACCACTAGTGCGGATGGGATGTCTGCGGTGAGCCATGTCTCTGTGAGGACCACGATGTCGTAGCCACCAGAAGGAACGGCTAGGCGGAAGTCAGTTAATTTCGTCCGCAGGCCTCTTACATTCTGGTAATAGGCCACCAGTGACGGCGGTAATATACCATCAGACCGGGGACGTGCGGTGGTGAATGTGTTGGCAAGAGGAATTAGAGGTGAGCTCCGGACGGATAGTCACTCCTGAGCCGAAGCTGCGGCCGGAGCCGGAGCCGGGGCCGGAGGTGGAGAGGCGGAGTGCCGCGGTCGCGATCTAAATCCCGATGATCTACTCTGGGCATCGTCCACTGCGGTGGAGCCATGATCACAGAAGTCCCGAAAGGAGAGTCCGACGGGCCAAGTATCCGGAGAAAGAGCCTTCTCACG
>NW_026456935.1:0-2199 GCF_943734635.1 Anopheles cruzii | reverse complement strand
ACAAACTTACTCAAGTACTTATCAAACTTACTTAAGTACTTATCAAACTTACTCAACAAACTTACTTAACAAACTTGCTTAACAAACTTACTCAAGTACTTATCAAACTTACTTAACAAACTTGCCTTACAAACTTGCTTAACAAACTTACTTAATTACTTATCAAACTTACTTAACAAACTTGCCTAACAAACTTACTTGCCTTACAAACTTATAAAACTTACTTAACAAACTTGCCTAACAAACTTGCTCAAGTACTTATAAACCTACTTAACAAACTTGCCTAACAAACTTACTTAAGGACTTATCAAACTTACTTAACAAACTTGCTTAACAAACTTGCCTTACAAACATACTTAAGTACTTATCGAACTTACTTAACAAACTTACTTAAGCACTTATCAAACTTACTTAACAAACTTGTCTAACAAACTAACTTAAGTACTTATCAAACTTACTTAACAAACTTACTTAACAAACTGACTTAAGTACTTATCAAGCTTACTCAACAAACTTACTTAAGTACTTATAAAACTTACTTAACAAACTTACTTAACAAACTTACTTAAGTACTTATCAAACTAACTTAACAAACTTACTTAACAAACTTGCCTAACAAACTTACTTTAGTACTTATCAAACTTATTTCACAAACTTACGTAAGTGCTTATTATACTTACTTAATAAACTTATTAAGGTACATATCAAACCTACTTAACAAACTTACTTAAGTACATATCAAACTTACTTAAGTACTTATCAAACTTACTAAACAAACTTGCCTAACAAACTTACTTAACAAACTAGCCTAACAAACTTACTTAAGTACTTATCAAACTTACTTAACAAACTTACTTAAGTACTTATCAAACTAACTTAACAAACTTACTTAAAAAACTAGCCTAGCAAACTTACTTAAGTACTTATCAAACTTACTTAACAAACTTGCCTAACAAACTTACTTTAGTATTTATCAAACTAAATAAACAAACTTACTTAACAAACTTGCTTAACAAACTTACTTAAGTACTTATCAAACTTACTAAACAAACTTACTTAAGTACTTATCAAACTTACTTAACAAACTTACTTAACAAACTTGCCTAACAAACTTACTTAAGTACTTATCAAATTTACTTAACAAACTTACTTACAAACTACTTAAGTACTTACTTAAGTTCTACTCATAGTAGTAGAGCGCTCGGTCAGCTCGGTGCGCCCGGTGCTCCAGGTGCGCCCGGTCAGCCCGGTGCGCCCGATGCTCCCGGTGCGCTTGGTGCGCCCGATGCTCCCGGTGCTCCCGGTGCGCCCGGTCAGCCCGGTGCTCCAGGTGCGCCCGGTCAGCCCGGTGCGCTCGGTGCGCCCGATACTCCCGGTGCGCTTGTTGCACCCGATGCTCCCGGAGCTCCCGGTGCGCTCGGTGCGCCCGGTGCTCCAGGTGCGCCCGGTGCGCTCGGTGCGCCCGATGCTCCCGGAGCTCCCGGTGCGCCCGGTGCGCCCTTATTTACTTAAGTACTTAAACTTATTTAAGTACTTATCAAACTTACTTAACAAACTTACTTAAGTACTTATCAAACTAACTTAACAAACTTACTTAACAAACTTACTTGCCTTACAAACTTATAAAACTTACTTAACAAACTTGCCTTACTAACATACTTAAGTACTTATCAAACTTACTTAACAAACTTGCCTAACAAACTTACTCAAGTACTCATCAAACTTACTTATTAAACTTGTCTAACAAATAACTTAAGTACTTTTCAAACTTACTTATCAAACTTACTTAACTAACTTGCTTATCAAACTTACTCAACAAACTTACTTAAGTACTTATCAAACTTACTTAACAAACTTACTTAACCAACTTACTTAAGTACTTATCAAACTTACTAAACAAACTTGCCTAACAAACTTGCCTAACAAACTTACTTAGGTACTTATCAAACTTAATTAACAAACTTACTAAACAAACTTGCCTAACCAACTTACTTAAGTACTTATCAAACTTATTTAACAAACTTACTCAAGTACTTATCAAACTTACTTAAGTACTTATCAAACTTACTCAACAAACTTACTTAACAAACTTGCTTAACAAACTTACTCAAGTACTTATCAAACTTACTTAACAAACTTGCCTTACAAACTTGCTTAACAAACTTACTTAATTACTTATCAAACTTACTTAACAAACTT
>NW_026456934.1:0-2199 GCF_943734635.1 Anopheles cruzii | reverse complement strand
ACCCAATAAACAGCGCCAACCGAATGCACTTTACGCGCACATCACGCAACAATGGCACGAATTATTGAGCGCCGGCGGCATTTGAGTTGCGGACCGCCCGGGAAATATTTAACCAAAGCGCAGTCAAATCGGCCAACTTCAAACGCTTTTCCCCCCGGGGGGAGGGATGCGTCGATTGACAACAGTAAATAATGCACCGGAATCGGGCTCTGCATCAAGCTTCCGGTTGCACCGAACGGGAAAAAAACCAAACCCCACCGCGTGGCCCGCGTGCAACTTTAACGCTGACTCAATTAACTCGTCCTGCGCGGATCGTCCCCAAGCTGGTTTTGGGTGCGTTTTTCATCGAACTCAGATAATTTTTCCAACCTGAAACATTTTGTACCGCAAAACCGGCACGATATCAAAGCCTTCGCCTGGATGGCTAACCGCCTTGGGTAGGGGGAACGGGAAAAAATAGTTCTTCCGTCAACGGTTATGCTGTTCTGGGGAGCTTTACAGGCGCCGCAAAATGAGCCGCTGCCGGACCGATTCCTTCTTATTCAACTGTTTCTACTGCTCCTGGGCGGACGCCGCGTTCGATGGAGTGACGAAGCTTCTGTTGACGAGCGTTTGATTGTCCGTTTGGCGTCGTTAGTTGTTTCACTGGTTTATTGTCTCCGCCTATCATATCTGTCCGTGGCGTGCACGATGTTGACAGTGGTAGCATAAGAAAAAAAAATGAACGCACCACAACAAAAAGCTGGTCCTTAGCAACCGTCGCTGTAAGTTTTCTAACAATGCTGTCGCAAATCTGTACCTCCTTTGTTCGCCGCCTCTAAATTGAGCTAATCTAAGGATATAGCTTTGCCGTTGGGACGAAACAAGAAACGTGGAAACTTATTATTGTGGAAATAGTTTATTTAGTTTTTACCGGCTTTATTGGTTTTTTTTTCTCCGCCTGAAGGTTAGCTTTAAATTAGATTTAGCTGGAGATCCAACCGATAAAGCTTACGGTTTGAATGTATTGTGTGCTGAGGTGAAACCAACGACCATTTTCTGACAAACTGCTGGGAATAGCACATGTTGTTACACCAGTTTTAAGATTTCAAGATCAGAAAACGAGCTTTCTCTGCTATTGAAAATGCAATCAACCTACAACTTTATTCCTTTTTATACTTGTTCTTAACGCACCAAGCACTTAAAATTGTAACCCTAACCGTAAGTATATTAATCTTAAGCCAATAATAACTTTAAATATGTTTTTAAATATATATCATACCCGCAGAACACGTCAGGATTGCTTCAGTGGGCCTTGGTTAATTAAAATATACTCAAAGTTTTGTTCTGCGGAGCTCCTCCATAGTGTTTGTTACTAAATACTTTCCATCCGCCATGAAACTTGGAGCCTCTGTTGGAGCTCCAGCGTAAAGCAAATTTTATAAAGTTTCACGAAGCAAGCGAAAACCAACCACCGGAAATTTATTAAAAGGCACAAGCAAACCGCAAAAAATGGCTGAACACATTTTCGTGCATAGTTCAATAGTTTTTCCCGTGTTTACGGTGCTGAAGCTCTAGTACCTGTGCGAAGGACGCGCGGAACTGCTTCCACAAGCTTTCCAGACCGCCGTAATCTCTTCTCAGAAGCTAGCCGGGCGCCTGAAAAACTGTTTCGCTTATTACTTTCGAAGTGCGGATCGCACGAAACAAAATTTCCTGCCAGTTCGGTCATCGTTCGACGCCGCGGGTTCAATATTCCTGCCAGTGGCGACCCACTTCCGGGGAGCTCGGGGAAATTTCATCAACCGTTCGACACCTCGCACGCGTCACGAACGTGGCACAATGGGCCAGGACACAGACGCCGGTGCAGCACCAAGCAATGGATGGCAATCACGACACGCCGTTTGGTGCAATATTTGACGAACAGTGGCCCATGCATCCTGCACGAGCACCCGGCGGCCGTCATCGTAAGGGCTAATGGCAATCATAATAATCGTCCCGACAACAATAACGTACGTCAACATCGACCCCCTTTGGTAGCCCCGAGGCAACCCTTCGAGGCGACCCTGAAGGACAACGCCAGCCTAACCCCGATCGTCGTAAGGCCGCCGTGCTCGAGCTCCACCGATAGGATGTGGGAATTTACGTTGACTTTCCATCGGCGGCGGTCTCGCGCACGTGCAGCGTGCGCAACGGAAGATTGCACTTTGCGCCCTCACG
>NW_026456933.1:0-2199 GCF_943734635.1 Anopheles cruzii | reverse complement strand
TCGCGCATCTGTTCGCTCTCCTCCGGGTGCAGAAAATCGGTAAACTCCTCCCGCGTCAGCTGATCGTCACCGTCCCGGTCCGCGATGCTCCAGCGGCGCCGATCGCGCTTCATCATCGCGCGATACGAGAAGTGCTCGTCGGCCGGATGGCCGTCGCCTTCGCGCGACGCCAGCTCGTCCAGAAAGCCGTACACGTTCTGCCGGTACACGTCCCAGTGCACCTTCTCCGTGTTGTTTGGGTTGTGCGTTTTCCACTGCCGGTTGACGTCATCGTCGATGTAGCGCCGCTGCGTGTACTGAATCCACGACTTGAGCTCGGACAGATTAACGAACCCGTCTTTGTCGCCATCTATTTTATCTACGATGAGTCTGGCGGTGAGCGAAAGCGTCGAATCATTGCGACCAATTAGTGTCAAATCCATTAGATGGGCACTAGCGAGCAAAGTGTCAGTGCGCCAAGTGTGAACCGGTCACTCCCTGACTTACCCCAAGCGACGTCTGCTTTCCTCCGCCTCTAGCTGATCGAACGTTTTGGCGTCCTCCCCCAGGAACGCCTCGTGGTCGTACTGCTTGTTGTGCTCGTCGTTCTGATAGTGCTGCGCGTGGCTGAGTGGATCGTGGTCCAGGACGCGCTTCTCGTCCGGCTTCGGAATGGCGGACACGGCGTAGCTGGACAGCAAGCAGATGCTCGCCGCGTAAATGAAGATCATTTTTTCTAGCCGTGCACCGTACCAGCTGACTAAAGCGCCGATCGATCGATACTATGGGATACAAACAAAACTTCCATTAACATTGGTTCTTTCAATATTCAATTTGAGAAATAATAAAAAGTATAACGTTGAATTTCGAAGACAGTTCTCGATGCAAATAATGTTGGGAAGCCAGACTCGACGCAACACCTGGCTTTGAACACCCCGATTTTTCTGATGATTGGCAGCATCGCATTTGACTTTTCGTCCACAAAATAAACTACAAATCACATTTCCAACCGGTCTGAGAGCCTAATTTTGAAACCGGCAAGTTCCAATTGCATTCAAAAAGGGGTATGGTAGAACCAATCACACCTTATGCTTGAATCCGGAGCAGCGTCGTCCCTATGCACGAACCGAATTGGCTGCCACGTTGCTCTAAACAAAAAGCTCCACGTCACCAACATATGCGGAACACCCTTTAAACGAACCTGCTCCTGGACACCGAGGGAGTCTTCGAATGCCAAACAGACTGTTCGGGTCGCGATCGTCCGCTGTAGCAACTGCGGGGGTTGAACGTTTAGGCGGCTGGCTCAACTTTGTTCGCAGAATGCTGACAGACTCGACCACTCTTCCGTGCAGCTCTAGGCGTGCGTGCCGCTTGGAATTCCGAGTGTAACTAAATCCGGGGCCCTTCCGGGGCAAGTAAACAAACCACCTCTCATTCGCAGGCGGCACCGCGTAATGTGCTGTCCAGACGGAGTGTAGAAATAACCCGAATGTTCTTGAACGATCGTTAAGACACATGCTGTGGCTGCAGACGCACTATGTAGCAGCGCTCTCGGCCACTCTTTCCTATCCCGAGGACCAATGCGACGTCGGATTGCGATAAGCGTCCACGCAGACGCCGCAGACGCCCCAGACGTCGTGTCGAGGACCGTCATCATCGGGTCCATCGCTCATATCAGCCCGACGGAACTCGAGCGTAATTTAACGTGGTTTATCTCGGATTTCAACTCCTAAAGACAAGTTGGGGGGAGGATTCAACTATTGAAAATCGCTCAAAATTTTCAGTGTGGTTTATGGATGAAAATAAAAATTCCTACTTGCTCTGTGTGTGAGTTCCATTTCCCTGCACCATCTTGACGGCGTCACGAATCCGACAACGACCCGATCAATCTCCATAAAGGGGGAGTAAGTGAGTGCCTCTGCATGCGGTGTTCGCCGATGGAAAAATCATGTGCAACAAATGAAGCGCGCGGCATGTGCTCGACATAACCGATCTGCGTGGCCCCGACGATTACACAGCGTCACAGACGCATATTCTTGTAGCGGGGCCTGTTGGTATTGGTAGGACAAAAATAGCACAATCGCCTTCTCCCACGGGATTCAACGAGCATCGAAGAAAGCGGATAGCGATCTTCATCGAAAGATGTATTGCCAAGGCAACGCTCAAAAGGCGAGATATTAAATTTGTTGTCAATCAGGATATAAACGGTGACCGAAAGCC
>NW_026456932.1:0-2199 GCF_943734635.1 Anopheles cruzii | reverse complement strand
TCGCGCATCTGTTCGCTCTCCTCCGGGTGCAGAAAATCGGTAAACTCCTCCCGCGTCAGCTGATCGTCACCGTCCCGGTCCGCGATGCTCCAGCGGCGCCGATCGCGCTTCATCATCGCGCGATACGAGAAGTGCTCGTCGGCCGGATGGCCGTCGCCTTCGCGCGACGCCAGCTCGTCCAGAAAGCCGTACACGTTCTGCCGGTACACGTCCCAGTGCACCTTCTCCGTGTTGTTTGGGTTGTGCGTTTTCCACTGCCGGTTGACGTCATCGTCGATGTAGCGCCGCTGCGTGTACTGAATCCACGACTTGAGCTCGGACAGATTAACGAACCCGTCTTTGTCGCCATCTATTTTATCTACGATGAGTCTGGCGGTGAGCGAAAGCGTCGAATCATTGCGACCAATTAGTGTCAAATCCATTAGATGGGCACTAGCGAGCAAAGTGTCAGTGCGCCAAGTGTGAACCGGTCACTCCCTGACTTACCCCAAGCGACGTCTGCTTTCCTCCGCCTCTAGCTGATCGAACGTTTTGGCGTCCTCCCCCAGGAACGCCTCGTGGTCGTACTGCTTGTTGTGCTCGTCGTTCTGATAGTGCTGCGCGTGGCTGAGTGGATCGTGGTCCAGGACGCGCTTCTCGTCCGGCTTCGGAATGGCGGACACGGCGTAGCTGGACAGCAAGCAGATGCTCGCCGCGTAAATGAAGATCATTTTTTCTAGCCGTGCACCGTACCAGCTGACTAAAGCGCCGATCGATCGATACTATGGGATACAAACAAAACTTCCATTAACATTGGTTCTTTCAATATTCAATTTGAGAAATAATAAAAAGTATAACGTTGAATTTCGAAGACAGTTCTCGATGCAAATAATGTTGGGAAGCCAGACTCGACGCAACACCTGGCTTTGAACACCCCGATTTTTCTGATGATTGGCAGCATCGCATTTGACTTTTCGTCCACAAAATAAACTACAAATCACATTTCCAACCGGTCTGAGAGCCTAATTTTGAAACCGGCAAGTTCCAATTGCATTCAAAAAGGGGTATGGTAGAACCAATCACACCTTATGCTTGAATCCGGAGCAGCGTCGTCCCTATGCACGAACCGAATTGGCTGCCACGTTGCTCTAAACAAAAAGCTCCACGTCACCAACATATGCGGAACACCCTTTAAACGAACCTGCTCCTGGACACCGAGGGAGTCTTCGAATGCCAAACAGACTGTTCGGGTCGCGATCGTCCGCTGTAGCAACTGCGGGGGTTGAACGTTTAGGCGGCTGGCTCAACTTTGTTCGCAGAATGCTGACAGACTCGACCACTCTTCCGTGCAGCTCTAGGCGTGCGTGCCGCTTGGAATTCCGAGTGTAACTAAATCCGGGGCCCTTCCGGGGCAAGTAAACAAACCACCTCTCATTCGCAGGCGGCACCGCGTAATGTGCTGTCCAGACGGAGTGTAGAAATAACCCGAATGTTCTTGAACGATCGTTAAGACACATGCTGTGGCTGCAGACGCACTATGTAGCAGCGCTCTCGGCCACTCTTTCCTATCCCGAGGACCAATGCGACGTCGGATTGCGATAAGCGTCCACGCAGACGCCGCAGACGCCCCAGACGTCGTGTCGAGGACCGTCATCATCGGGTCCATCGCTCATATCAGCCCGACGGAACTCGAGCGTAATTTAACGTGGTTTATCTCGGATTTCAACTCCTAAAGACAAGTTGGGGGGAGGATTCAACTATTGAAAATCGCTCAAAATTTTCAGTGTGGTTTATGGATGAAAATAAAAATTCCTACTTGCTCTGTGTGTGAGTTCCATTTCCCTGCACCATCTTGACGGCGTCACGAATCCGACAACGACCCGATCAATCTCCATAAAGGGGGAGTAAGTGAGTGCCTCTGCATGCGGTGTTCGCCGATGGAAAAATCATGTGCAACAAATGAAGCGCGCGGCATGTGCTCGACATAACCGATCTGCGTGGCCCCGACGATTACACAGCGTCACAGACGCATATTCTTGTAGCGGGGCCTGTTGGTATTGGTAGGACAAAAATAGCACAATCGCCTTCTCCCACGGGATTCAACGAGCATCGAAGAAAGCGGATAGCGATCTTCATCGAAAGATGTATTGCCAAGGCAACGCTCAAAAGGCGAGATATTAAATTTGTTGTCAATCAGGATATAAACGGTGACCGAAAGCC
>NW_026456931.1:0-2200 GCF_943734635.1 Anopheles cruzii | reverse complement strand
TCTCTCTCTCTCTCTCTCTCTCTCTCTCTCTCTCTCTCTCTATTGCTGTCTCCCACTCTCACTGTCTCTTTTGTATCGCACACACACACACACGTGCGCGCTCGCTCGCTCGCTCGCGCTTATCATAATTGGTTTGGCTCTCATCCTTCAACTCGTAAGCTAAACACAAACACTGCGCGCACTGTGCTTCAATATCCCAACGAGTGTCGGATGTAGTAGTACCCAATATCTCTCTTCCGCATATCTTTCGTCCGGGAGGTGGATTCGAACCTGCGCGCCGCCGCGCACTGTCCGGTGCGGCGCGCTGACGATTGAGCTATCCGAAGCGATTTCGATTCGCCCAATGCGCAATGTTTTGTTGTGCGAGCCACAGATATGATCAGCTTTGTTGTGGATTGTCTGCTCATCTGGTTAGTTCCCTCTGTTTGCCATCCTGACGACATACGCGCACGAAACATGTACTATAGCTTGCTGGGACAGTGGCCTGGGACCGTCGCTCAGTGGCTCAGAGTGAATCGCATTTGGTATGATGATGCTTTCGGCAGTTCGTCTCGCTAACCACCCGCCCCCCCTCCCCCGTGTCTGTCCTGTTGTGTTTTGTGTTCGTGAAAAGCTCGGAGGAAAAGCTAATACATATCTTTGTGACGGCTTGGCGCGCGCGCACGCACTCGCAGTCTGTTGCTTTTTGTTCACCAAACACACACACACACACATTCTCTTTCTCACACATCTCCCCCTGTCTGTCTCTTTCTCTTTGTGACTCTCTCTCTCTCTCTCTCTCTCTCTGATTCTCTTTCACTGTCCTCTTGTGTGCTTGAATCTTTTGAAAGGTCCTGCCAACTCTTGCTGGTGGAAGATTTTTTGTTTCAAACCTCAACCACACGTGCTGTGTGTTGGTGGTGATAAATTGGAACACGTGGAACACCTGTCCTGTCCTGTTAGACCTAATCAGACCCGGGTTACCACTGAAGCACTTGGGACACAAGACGAGCTAGCTTTCCGGCGGATTTCCTCCATGAAGTCTACCGGTGGCGGCTCTAGTCCCCGACCACACGTGAACGATCGTTCCTCGCGGTGCTACTTATCGGTGGTTACCGTTGGCGGAGGTTCACAGAGCACACCCACCCTGCCTACCCTGCACTGTATTCTACACTTTCCTGCCTATCGACCGGTGCGCAGCAGCGTACATTGTTCTCTGTACCAGGTCTAGACATATAGAATCGGACTATTTTTTTCAAAGAAATCAAATGTTTGCTACATTGAACTGAAAAATTCTACTTTATTCAACATTCTATTATGTGCCATTGCTAGCTATACATTTCTCCTATCTCTCTGCTAAATCGTGGATTCCTAGACGAAAGAATTCTTTGTCTTTTGAAGCAAACCAATTAGTCATTAGTCAATTTGCACTTCCTCGTAGGAAACGAAGTGCTGCTAAGAATGATATTCGGTAAGAGCCAAGTCAGGTGAATACAGCGCGGGGGGGATAGCAGCTTCCATGCAAAAGCTTTGATTGTATCCTGAACCAGTTTTGCAATGGAGGCGCCAGGTGAAGTGTCATTGAGCCGCACCTGGCGCCTCCATGGCGGACCGGAAGACACGGATTCTGGTCGTTTTTCGATCAATGCGTGGTTCAAATTGATCATTTGTTGTCAGTAGCGATCTGAATTTATGGTTGCGTGAGGTTTTAGGAGCTTGTGAGATGCATCACATCTTGCTCTTTCCTTGCGTCCTTTTTTGAAGTCCTTCGACACTCTTAGCTTGTTAAGTCAAAATCGCCATTTAAAAATTTTTTAAACCACTCAAAGCACTGCGATCTTCGGCCAAAACAAGCTTCGGCCATAATTTAATGTGATTCTGTAGCAGGTTTATTCAACCGGTAGCAGAAAAAAGTGATCTCCGTGAAACGTCATTTTCAGGCACAAAGTTGACTTAGTCTAACCCTTCCAAAGATCGGTTGCAAATTAATTTTTTTTTCGACCTCAAATCATTTACCTGATGTCAAAACAAGGTAATGTTGCAAAAAAAAAGCAAAACTAGGAGGACCAAATTGACAGCTAGAGCCAATCTGATTTCATATATGTCTAGACCTGGTATGCGTGGGTGTCATCCTTTTCCTTCACACTCTACGCGGTCTCATGGTTGTGTTTTATTCTCTCTCTCTCTCTCTCTCTCTCTCTCTCTCTCTCTCTCTCTCTCT
>NW_026456930.1:0-2202 GCF_943734635.1 Anopheles cruzii | reverse complement strand
AATGTTAAAATGAAGCATTAAAGTTACTATGAATGAAGGCATGAAAGCAAAAAACCCAACAATATATATTAATGAATATTGGACAATTACGAAATTTTTGTGTCGATTTTTTTTTTCTTAGAAGAACGAATTGGCCAGTATTTATGACGAAACATTGTTATACTTACGTCAAAAAGCTACTACCGGTTCATTATATCCGGTGAGAGTCGACTGCGCAACAATTTCAGGTCGTCGTCTCAAACATCGAGCAGGAGCCGAAAAGTTAAATTGGGCAAGAAATGTCGGCGAGTCACTGCGATCAATCTAACATTGCTACTGCGGATACTACACAACACAAGCATACTCAAGGACACACATACGGTACAAGTACAAGTACAGTACATAAATTAATACACATAATACTCCAGATCTGAGATCTCATGCGAATGATGGAACCTAGCGTTCTATGAGTACGCTAGATCATGTCCTCATAGTGCGTATTAAGTTACAGTTTCTCAGCCAGGATCACACCTAAGTCATGAATCACATTGGCGATCTTTACCGATCGGATTTAAGGTCGCCTCCGCAGAACAGGAATTCGGTATGAAAGAAAATGGCACAAACGGAAGCAACAACAGCACTGATCGAACTCGGCTGCTTCAGCTTTTCTTTATCACGAGAACATGTAAGCTTCGAAAGACAATTTGAGTTTGATAGTCTTTTAAGAGTTTGTTAATTGCACCTGAAACGATGGAGCTATCAGGGGACGGATAATTTTCAATGATACTGAGATTCGAATATTGAAAACATGTAATTTTTGTTATAAAGTAAGTTAGTACAATAGATTTATTTTATCAAAGCCTAGTCTAGATGTCTTCTACGTCTTTGCTTTCGCTCTTTCGCTATCTTTTGATTTGTTATTATTCTCCGTAAACCAAGGGAATTACCAACTGCTACGCTACTTTTATAGAATTTACTGTACTTCTTTTTTCACGTGATTGTAACCATTTGGTTTTTCATTGCTTTTTTCTCGCTTTTCCTCACTCCACCGAATTACAAGAAGTTTATTTCGCCCATTTTTTGACTGCAAACCGGTTGTAGTACGAACACATATTTGAGCCTAAACTGTTTTCGTCGACGAGAGACTATGAGTATCGAACGACCTTTTTGTTAATATTGGTGCCTTGCGTTATAATTTTTAATTATTATTCAGTACGTAACTTAGCGTTATGGTTCGATTCGAGGATGCTATATGATATCCGTGTATTTTCCCGTTAACCTGTACATCGGCCTGACAAAATAGAATTAATAAACTCGAACGAGAAAAAACTAAATAAATGACAGGGTATGTTGTTATGTATGCATTGACGCACAATGGTATGCAGTCGCGACATTTGTCGGAGATTGCAATTTCTATATAGAAACTAAAGCTATAACTCATTCCAGAGAATACTAAAAATATAAGGATAAATTCTATATTTTTTAAATCTTGCTGTTTATCTTCAACGGAAATAGACACATATTCGCAACAAACTGCAGAAAGCGACTGTACTAAAAGAGAAATGTTTTACACGGTAGAATACTGCATGACTTCACGCCACCCGTTCATTCCATATGGCGCACCAGACAGGCATAAAAAATAAGGACAGCTCTATTTTATTTCCGGTTGATGAGGTTCGGGAACTTAGAACATGTTTTCGACAGTAGCACTTATCACTACGAGTGTTAATGTGGTACATGTTAGTTTCCCTCACCGTTCGCATTAAAACTTGTTTTGGCATTTCCCTTTAACTAGCTTCTCTTATACCATCATATTCGAACAAAAATAATAATGCGTTTGCCTTTGACAAACTGCAAAAAAACCGCTCCACCAAAAACAACCGTCTTACAGTCGCACTTTTAACGATTCCATTCGCTGAACTATCCGCTTGCGAAGTTCGGCAAATCTAAAAAGAAAGAGGGAAAGTTAGGATCAATAATGGACAACTAAGGATCGTTCCTTTTAAATCTGGCACTCACTTGAAACGTATTCGATAGTGTTCACGCTGTTCCTCCTCGTGATAGCGCTCAAGGATGGCGCGACACTCGGGCACGGAGAGATTCAAAAATTGCGCTACTTCGCTGCTGCTCGTACAAAGATACAATTCGTAAAGTCATACTTGAATAAAACAAAAAAAACCATTGACAAAATAAATAAATTATCTTACCTTATTTCTGGCGTTA
>NW_026456929.1:0-2202 GCF_943734635.1 Anopheles cruzii | reverse complement strand
AATGTTAAAATGAAGCATTAAAGTTACTATGAATGAAGGCATGAAAGCAAAAAACCCAACAATATATATTAATGAATATTGGACAATTACGAAATTTTTGTGTCGATTTTTTTTTTCTTAGAAGAACGAATTGGCCAGTATTTATGACGAAACATTGTTATACTTACGTCAAAAAGCTACTACCGGTTCATTATATCCGGTGAGAGTCGACTGCGCAACAATTTCAGGTCGTCGTCTCAAACATCGAGCAGGAGCCGAAAAGTTAAATTGGGCAAGAAATGTCGGCGAGTCACTGCGATCAATCTAACATTGCTACTGCGGATACTACACAACACAAGCATACTCAAGGACACACATACGGTACAAGTACAAGTACAGTACATAAATTAATACACATAATACTCCAGATCTGAGATCTCATGCGAATGATGGAACCTAGCGTTCTATGAGTACGCTAGATCATGTCCTCATAGTGCGTATTAAGTTACAGTTTCTCAGCCAGGATCACACCTAAGTCATGAATCACATTGGCGATCTTTACCGATCGGATTTAAGGTCGCCTCCGCAGAACAGGAATTCGGTATGAAAGAAAATGGCACAAACGGAAGCAACAACAGCACTGATCGAACTCGGCTGCTTCAGCTTTTCTTTATCACGAGAACATGTAAGCTTCGAAAGACAATTTGAGTTTGATAGTCTTTTAAGAGTTTGTTAATTGCACCTGAAACGATGGAGCTATCAGGGGACGGATAATTTTCAATGATACTGAGATTCGAATATTGAAAACATGTAATTTTTGTTATAAAGTAAGTTAGTACAATAGATTTATTTTATCAAAGCCTAGTCTAGATGTCTTCTACGTCTTTGCTTTCGCTCTTTCGCTATCTTTTGATTTGTTATTATTCTCCGTAAACCAAGGGAATTACCAACTGCTACGCTACTTTTATAGAATTTACTGTACTTCTTTTTTCACGTGATTGTAACCATTTGGTTTTTCATTGCTTTTTTCTCGCTTTTCCTCACTCCACCGAATTACAAGAAGTTTATTTCGCCCATTTTTTGACTGCAAACCGGTTGTAGTACGAACACATATTTGAGCCTAAACTGTTTTCGTCGACGAGAGACTATGAGTATCGAACGACCTTTTTGTTAATATTGGTGCCTTGCGTTATAATTTTTAATTATTATTCAGTACGTAACTTAGCGTTATGGTTCGATTCGAGGATGCTATATGATATCCGTGTATTTTCCCGTTAACCTGTACATCGGCCTGACAAAATAGAATTAATAAACTCGAACGAGAAAAAACTAAATAAATGACAGGGTATGTTGTTATGTATGCATTGACGCACAATGGTATGCAGTCGCGACATTTGTCGGAGATTGCAATTTCTATATAGAAACTAAAGCTATAACTCATTCCAGAGAATACTAAAAATATAAGGATAAATTCTATATTTTTTAAATCTTGCTGTTTATCTTCAACGGAAATAGACACATATTCGCAACAAACTGCAGAAAGCGACTGTACTAAAAGAGAAATGTTTTACACGGTAGAATACTGCATGACTTCACGCCACCCGTTCATTCCATATGGCGCACCAGACAGGCATAAAAAATAAGGACAGCTCTATTTTATTTCCGGTTGATGAGGTTCGGGAACTTAGAACATGTTTTCGACAGTAGCACTTATCACTACGAGTGTTAATGTGGTACATGTTAGTTTCCCTCACCGTTCGCATTAAAACTTGTTTTGGCATTTCCCTTTAACTAGCTTCTCTTATACCATCATATTCGAACAAAAATAATAATGCGTTTGCCTTTGACAAACTGCAAAAAAACCGCTCCACCAAAAACAACCGTCTTACAGTCGCACTTTTAACGATTCCATTCGCTGAACTATCCGCTTGCGAAGTTCGGCAAATCTAAAAAGAAAGAGGGAAAGTTAGGATCAATAATGGACAACTAAGGATCGTTCCTTTTAAATCTGGCACTCACTTGAAACGTATTCGATAGTGTTCACGCTGTTCCTCCTCGTGATAGCGCTCAAGGATGGCGCGACACTCGGGCACGGAGAGATTCAAAAATTGCGCTACTTCGCTGCTGCTCGTACAAAGATACAATTCGTAAAGTCATACTTGAATAAAACAAAAAAAACCATTGACAAAATAAATAAATTATCTTACCTTATTTCTGGCGTTA
>NW_026456928.1:0-2203 GCF_943734635.1 Anopheles cruzii | reverse complement strand
AGGATCGTGTGGCGGGAAAATCAAGCTGAACCAATATCCACATACCAGCTGCAAACCGTCACATATGGCACATCTTCTGCGCCATATTTAGCAACAAAAACATTACAGAAATTGGCCCAGGACATGAGGCACGTGTCACCAACGGCGGCCGATGCAATTTCTATGGATTTTTACGTCGACGATTTGCTGTCCGGAGCGACAGACGTGTCAGCAGCCATACATTTGAGAGAAGATATATCCAAATTTCTAGCATCGGCTGGTATGCCAATGAAAAGGTGGGCATCAAACTCAATTGAGGTATTGAACTCCATACCTCTGGAGGATAGAGCCATCGATCCATGGCACAATTTCCAGGATAGACAAACGGTCACAACACTTGGGTTGATCTGGGAACCACAATCAGATCTGCTCAGCTTCAAGGTACAATCATCGGAAAATGTGGACGCGTACACTAAACGGATTGTACTATCACAGATTGCAAAAATATTTGATCCGCTTGGCCTGGTGGGTCCAGTGGTTACTCGAGCAAAAATATTCATGCAATATCTATGGACAGCGAAATCCACCGAAGGAACGAATTTCGATTGGGATGAACCTCTAGAATCCGAGATACAAGATCAATGGAGGGAATTCTATGAAACAATCGGAGCGTTAGGTCAACTTCAACTATCTCGGTTCGTAACGCTCCCTGCACCCACTAATTATGAGCTTCATATATTCGCAGACGCCTCAGAGAAGGCATATGGAGCCTGTTGCTATTTGAGAACCGAGTCATCACATCAGGTCGCTGTCAAATTGTTAACATCTAAATCCAAAGTGGCTCCCATAGCGACTCGTCATACGATCGCTCGACTCGAGTTGTGTGCAGCGCTGTTGGCATCGAAGTTATATCAACAGGTCGATTCTGCACTGGAATTACCACATCGGGTTTACTTCTGGTCAGATTCCACTACAACACTTCATTGGATCAGATCGTCACCTGCACGCTGGAATATCTTCGTGGCAAATCGGGTGTCACAAATACAACAGATATATTCATTCGAAGCCTGGAATTATGTGCCAGGAAAGGACAACCCTGCCGACGACATATCCAGAGGTCTAAGCTCAACCGAAATTCTGGTTAACGAGAGGTGGTGGTCCGGGCCTGCGTGGCTCAAGTTACCGAAGGAAGTCTGGCCCAACCAGAATATTGATGAGTCTCAGCCGCCAGAAGCGCTACAAGAGATAAAGAAGTCAGCACTGAGATGCATGAACGTGGTTCAATCGAATTTCGCAAATGGGTTATTTGTGCGATATTCATCATACTCCAAACTATGCCGACTGATGGCATATTGGTCAAGGTATGTCAACAAGTTGCACAAACGTTTCAACGAACGCAACAAAGCACTTCCCATCGCACGAGGAGAGATTGACCCTCTCACAACAAAGGAGCTCCACGCAGCTGAGCATGCACTATGCCGAATGGCTCAAAGGGAATCGTTTCGTGAAGAACACACCGATTTGCTCCTTGGAAAATACGTATCACGGTCAAGTCGTTTAAAATGGTTGAAACCACAGCTCGACGCTCAAGGATTGATCCGAGTAGGAGGTCGACTGATTCACGCCGATATCTCAGAAGATTCAAAACATCCGATCGTACTGTGTGCTAGGCATCCACTGACGAGGATGATAGTGGAGTACTACCATCGAAAGCTTCTACATGCAGGACCACAACTGATGTTGTCCACCATTCATTTGCAGTTTTGGATCTTATCGGGAAGAAACCTAGCCCGAAAGGTTTATCATCAATGCCATACTTGCTTTCGTCATCGACCGACTTTAATTCAACAAAGTATGGCAGATTTACCAGCATCACGTGTAACACCAAGCAGACCATTTGAAACCTGTGGTGTTGACTATTTTGGTCCGGTGTTCATCAAATCTGAAGTGCGAAATCGTACAGCTACAAAGGCCTATGTTGCCATTTTCATATGTTTTGTCACCCGAGCGGTACATATTGAACTTGTATCCGATCTTTCAACTGATGCCTTTTTAGCAGCTCTACATAGATTTACCGCTCGTAGAGGAAAACCAATCACCATTTACAGCGACAATGCAACATGCTTCAAGGGTGCAGCAAACCATCTGCACAAAATCTTCCGCATGCTACAAAAGGGTTCCGGCGAACGAGACAAGATTGTCAACTGGTGTACTGGCCAAAGGA
>NW_026456927.1:0-2203 GCF_943734635.1 Anopheles cruzii | reverse complement strand
TGAGCAACCGGAAGTAGCCCTGCGCTGGCGGCAGCGATCAATGTTGCGAATGCGACGAACTATTATATGAGATCCGAAAGGAATCCAAATGCATGGATGAGTAGAACCCGATATTTCGATGTCTAGAATATAGTTACCTTAAACGCCATTGCACCGATTGCTATCAATGGTTTTTTGAATAACCTGCTCTACTCTGACTGCTTCAGAAGTTACTCCTGAATCGGATTGTTAACAGGTGAGCGGAAAGATTGCGAATGATTTTTGGGAATGTTTGGCGTTGCTTATATACCCGTTGCTCGTATTTTGACATCGACAGCAACGAGCCCCCCGTTGGCCTTGATTCTTGTGAACAACTTTCTTACAGTGGCGAGGATTCGGTAGTAGCAGTGCAAACAACATACTTTATAATCTTGTTTTGCTCCAAATGACTATGTTTGTGTTGTCGCAGTTCTATCAATCCTTTTGAGTTGTGGCTTTGCTTATTTTTTTATAACTATATAAAATATAATTTATAACTATGTAACTATTTAAAAATATATAGTAAACTAGGTAAAGGTTGGTTAAGTTGTCTATTCAAATTACATTCCATTTACTAATCTAAAAGCAAGTAGCAAACTATTCAAAATACTCTCGAAGTTTAATTTCTTACGATGTACGAAATAGCAATTAATTCTTTTTAACCCCATAATTCTTTTAAGATTCGAATCCGGTTTAACCTTTCGTTAAAACGATCATTTTTAGCGGATCCTCTCGGTCACTCGGATACTATTCTACATAAAACAGTACCATACAAACAATTCGTAAAGGATACAACGACGGATGTAACAGTATCACTGGTATAGTTCTCGATGAAACTATCTGAATGCCGGGTTTGCCAGTTGCCAGTTTGAGCCAACAGTGAGCAGTTGTTGTTAGGTCTGTGCTGTTCGTCGAATCACGTCGACGAACCCTGAAGCGCAGTCGCCAGTTGAAGTTCTATTACTAACGCCGGATCGCGAACAAATCAAGAGCAGACAGCTCGGGGTTCTTAATTTGCTCTTCGTTGAGCAACGTTAAAGCTTTCTCAGTTGGATTAACAAAACAAGTGATTAAACTGTAGAGTTAAACTTCAAATAAATAGTTAACAAGTGAAGTGCTCTGAAGATATCGTTTTCTAATTCTATATCCATGCCGTCACGGTCCTGTGGCGTTCGCTTTTACCACGCAGCAGCTGTCGGAGAAACAAGGTTTGGCCCGCAGTTCGAAGTGGTTGCCTAGCCAACCGGTAAACATACACTCGGTTCCGAACGGCAAATACCACACTAGTTTCGTCAGTTGGTCGGTAGTTTTGAGAGCTAGTCAGACTTTGTCGTGCACAGCTAATGAGTTCTAGTGCTTTGCCTACGAGCGCTGTGTAACGTGGAGTTGTAACAAATTCTGAAACGGGTTGAACTGATTCTCCCTGGCTTTGTGACCTCCGGCAATAAATAAACTGCGACTGAAGATGGGAATAGCAGGGTTACTTGATGGTGGACCAATTTTTGGAACAAAATTAGCATATAATTGGTGTAACCTGTAACTGGCTGCATACGTTTGTGAAAGAAAGTGATAGGTGATACAAGATCGTAGTGTAATAGTTGGTAGATATCCGAAAATCATAGGGCAAAGTACACCGTATGGGTAAGCGAAGCACGTCGAGCGAAAATTTGTTGACGTTACGCCAGGGTCGATGTTGTGCGAAGGCGTCGACGGTGAAATCGTAAAATCGCGACGGTCGTCGGCGAAGACTTGGAGTCGGTGACTTGCTGGCCTTGTTCGGTAGAATCGTATTGCGAGATAAGCTCCAGTTTGTGTTACTTTCATTTGCTGCCGATTTTCTCTGTGCGTATCGTGTACCGCTTGTTTTCGTCGCGAGCGCGGGCATAACTGCAAAATAACAACCGCGCCCGCCACTCTGCGAACCTGCGTCGCGCGTAGAAGGTTGCAGCGGAAATCCGTGTGAAGCGAACCACCTCCGAGACGCGCCGAAACGAGGTCAAACAAAATACCCCGAGCACCGTGCAACGCTCCTTCCGCTCGGTCGGGGCTTCGAGACAGAAGCATAGGAGGTCCTGGCAGTGCTCAGTCTTCGTCCACAACGATGGACGGATAAGCCACAACTCGTAAGAACCCATTTCCAGATTTCGCATAACAGCGCGCGTCAGATATGATGCGGGTTTCAGCA
>NW_026456926.1:0-2204 GCF_943734635.1 Anopheles cruzii | reverse complement strand
GGAACTGCCGAGTGATTAAGCAATGCTGCCAATAATAATAATAACAGTATCCATAATATTAATATTTTCATATTTCATAGATCCACCAGCGATCGAGAGGCTGATAGGCAGAGCGAACTGGCACACATGGAAATTTGCCGTTCGCAGTTACCCTGACGTGGAAGACCTCTGGGAGGCGATTGAGCCGATCCCGAAAGAAGATGGGACACCAACTGAAGTTAACCCGCGGACGGATCGAATCGCCAGGGGTAAAATCATTTTACTTCTCGATCCTGTTAATTATGTCCATGTTGAGGAAGTCACAACGGCAGCAGAGGTATGGCAGAAATTATGCACCACCTTCGAGGACACCGGCTTAACACGTCAGTGGTCGCTGCTGCACAGGTTAATTAACACTAACCTGGTCCAGTGCGGATCAATGGATGCCTACGTCAATAGGGTCATCACTACCGCGCACCAACTTAGTAGCATAGAATTCCCGCAAACCGACAAATGGATAGGGATGCTAATGTTGGCAGGCTTACCTGAGGAGTACCGACCCATGGTGATGGGATTAGAAAATTCTGGTCTTGAAATCACAGGCGACCTGATAAAGACAAAATAGCTCCAAGAAACGGAGGTAAATATGGTGAAGCCAGAACCGGCACTTGTATCCACCCAGAAAGAATCGAACAAGTGTGATAATAACGCGAATGTACCGAAACAGAAAGGACCGAAATGTCACCGATGTGGGAAATTAGGACACATAGCGAAATATTGCCGATCCCAAGAATCAATGCATCAAAGTGCTCCGGAAAAAGGAAAGGACGCTTTGTGCACAGTGCTGTCGATACCAGATAAAACAAACGACAAAGATTGGTTCTTCGATTCAGGATGTGTAAAACACCTTACCAATAACAGAACGACGCTCAGCAAGTTCAGAGAAACAAAAGGTACTAGATATGCAGCTAATAATGAACGCATGGATATAGTCGCGGAAGGATCTGCAGTGCTAAGACCAACCTGTAATACAAACACAGTCGAAGTTAAAAACGTCGATTTCGTACCAGGTTTGGCTGTTAACTTGCTATCAGTGAGCAAGATTACCGATCAAGGCCACACAGTAGGAATTAAAAAAAAAGGATGCACAGTCATCAACCGCGACGGCAAGGTGATCGTCACCGGAGGCCGCGAGAATGGTTTATATAAATTAAATCAGAAACATACATCTGTGTTGGCGTGCACTGGAACGACAGAAAAAATTTGGCACCAAAGAATGGGCCATTTAAGCCATCAAAGCTTGCTCAAGCTGAAAAATGGAATGGTGAATGGAATCAACTACGACGACAAGAATAGCGAAGATTGCATGCTATGTGCCGTCGGGAAGCAAACGAAAATGCCGTTGAATCATGTTGGCACAAGGGCCAGTGAAGTCCTTGAGTTAATTCACTCTGATATATGTGGGCCAATGGAAGAGACATCCTTAGAAGGAGCGAGGTATTATTTGTCATTCACGGACGACAAAACTCGGAAAATGTTTGTGTATTTTTTGCGCACGAAGTCTCAAGAGGAAGTGTTGCAAAAATTCAAGGAGTTTCACGCTATGGCGGAAAGGCAGAGTGGGAAAAAGCTAAAGGTATTGAGAACAGATAACGGCTGGGAGTTTAAAAATATCAAGTTCGAAAACGTTCTCAAACAGCTTGGGTTCCCGGCAAGGCTCGGGCATATCATAAATTACGAAGGATCGGTGTTATTCGGGGCTAAGTCAAAATCCTGTTGAAAACCCGAGATTTTCCAACACTGACACTGACTCATTTCTTCATTTCCGTCCGTTCTATTGCGATTCTTAGAAAGTCCACAAATTGCGTATCACGAAACAAAAACAGTGCCTGGAACAGATCATCCATTTCGAACGAGTCGAAGCAACGAGTGAAAAGTTCTAACAAGGTGCAAACGTTACACACGCGACGCTACCCAGCTATTCGACTGACGATCAATTTGACATTCATTCTAACAGTTCGAAACTGGCCGCCATTATCATCGGTCGTTCCAGCTTGAAACACTTTTCCGCATCAAACATTCGTTCCAAACATGTATCTAAACTATGTGCCAGATGAAGTAAGTGATACTCAATTTCAACTAAATGTAGTTGACTAACAAGTGTTTGTTTTTTAGATGTTGTGCGCGATATTCAAACACTTTGATGTATTCGAGTTAAAGCAAAA
>NW_026456925.1:0-2204 GCF_943734635.1 Anopheles cruzii | reverse complement strand
GGAACTGCCGAGTGATTAAGCAATGCTGCCAATAATAATAATAACAGTATCCATAATATTAATATTTTAATATTTCATAGATCCACCAGCGATCGAGAGGCTGATAGGCAGAGCGAACTGGCACACATGGAAATTTGCCGTTCGCAGTTACCTTGACGTGGAAGACCTCTGGGAGGCGATTGAGCCGATCCCGAAAGAAGATGGGACACCAACTGAAGTTAACCCGCGGACGGATCGAATCGCCAAGGGTAAAATCATTTTACTTCTCGATCCTGTTAATTATGTCCATGTTGAGGAAGTCACAACGGCAGCAGAGGTATGGCAGAAATTATGCACCACCTTCGAGGACACCGGCTTAACACGTCAGTGGTCGCTGCTGCACAGGTTAATTAACACTAACCTGGTCCAGTGCGGATCAATGGATGCCTACGTCAATAGGGTCATCACTACCGCGCACCAACTTAGTAGCATAGGATTCCCGCAAACCGACAAATGGATAGGGATGCTAATGTTGGCAGGTTTGCCTGAGGAGTACCGACCCATGGTGATGGGATTAGAAAATTCTGGTCTTGAAATCACAGGCGACCTGATAAAGACAAAATAGCTCCAAGAAACGGAGGTAAATATGGTGAAGCCAGAACCGGCACTTGTATCCACCCAGAAAGAATCGAACAAGTGTGATAATAACGCGAATGTACCGAAACAGAAAGGACCGAAATGTCACCGATGTGGGAAATTAGGACACATAGCGAAATATTGCCGATCCCAAGAATCAATGCATCAAAGTGCTCCGGAAAAAGGAAAGGACGCTTTGTGCACAGTGCTCCCGATACCAGATACAACAAACGACAAAGATTGGTTCTTCGATTCAGGATGTGTAAAACACCTTACCAATAACAGAACGACGCTCAGCAAGTTCAGAGAAACAAAAGGTACTAGATATGCAGCTAATAATGAACGCATGGATATAGTCGCGGAAGGATCTGCAGTGCTAAGACCAAACTGTAATACAAACACAGTCGAAGTTAAAAACGTCGATTTCGTACCAGGTTTGGCTGTTAACTTGCTATCAGTGAGCAAGATTACCGATCAAGGCCACACAGTAGTATTTAAACAAAAAGGATGCACAGTCATCAACCGCGACGGCAAGGTGATCGTCACCGGAGGCCGCGAGAATGGTTTATATAAATTAAATCAGAAACATACATCTGTGTTGGCGTGCACTGGAACGACAGAAAAAATTTGGCACCAAAGAATGGGCCATTTAAGCCATCAAAGCTTGCTCAAGCTGAAAAATGGAATGGTGAATGGAATCAACTACGACGACAAGAATAGCGAAGATTGCATGCTATGTGCCGTCGGGAAGCAAACGAAAATGCCGTTGAATCATGTTGGCACAAGGGCCAGTGAAGTCCTTGAGTTAATTCACTCTGATATATGTGGGCCAATGGAAGAGACATCCTTAGAAGGAGCGAGGTATTATTTGTCATTCACGGACGACAAAACTCGGAAAATGTTTGTGTATTTTTTGCGCACGAAGTCTCAAGAGGAAGTGTTGCAAAAATTCAAGGAGTTTCACGCTATGGCGGAAAGGCAGAGTGGGAAAAAGCTAAAGGTATTGAGAACAGATAACGGCTGGGAGTTTAAAAATATCAAGTTCGAAAACGTTCTCAAACAGCTTGGGTTCCCGGCAAGGCTCGGGCATATCATAAATTACGAAGGATCGGTGTTATTCGGGGCTAAGTCAAAATCCTGTTGAAAACCCGAGATTTTCCAACACTGACACTGACTCATTTCTTCATTTCCGTCCGTTCTATTGCGATTCTTAGAAAGTCCACAAATTGCGTATCACGAAACAAAAACAGTGCCTGGAACAGATCATCCATTTCGAACGAGTCGAAGCAACGAGTGAAAAGTTTTAACAAGGTGCAAACGTTACACGCGCGACGCTACCCAGCTATTCGACTGACGATCAATTTGACATTCATTCTAACAGTTCGAAACTGGCCGCCATTATCATCGGTCGTTCCAGCTTGAAACACTTTTCCGCATCAAACATTCGTTCCAAACATGTATCTAAACTATGTGCCAGATGAGGTAAGTGATACTTAATTTCAACTAAATGTAATAGACCAACAAGTGTTTGTCTTTTAGATGTTGTGCGCGATATTCAAACACTTTGATGTATTCGAGTTAAAGCAAAA
>NW_026456924.1:0-2205 GCF_943734635.1 Anopheles cruzii | reverse complement strand
AATACCTATATACCTATCTTAGCCTACTTAGAAGAATATTCGCTACACCTACCCTCTTTAAAAAAAAAATTGTTTTTATGAATAAAAATGAATAAAAACCATTTTTTGAATTTCGTGGCTATCTCCAAGTGTCTTTTACAATGTTTTGTGTTGTGTATCTTTTAAATTCTAAGTCTATTTTTATGTACAATTTGAGTTTCCTTAGTTGCTAAATTTTCTATTGTTACATTAGGATGATTTACGCTAACGACGCTAAATGGTCCCGAATAAACTGGGTCGAGCTTCCTACGATTTTCGATTGTTAACCAAACTCTACTACCTGTTTCTATTCTTATTGGGTTAGTTTTAGTTGTTTTGCTAACTCTGTTTGTTTTTGATTTGTCTAATAGCGTTTTGGCTTTATTGCAAGCTGACTGAATTCTGTATTTTAGTTCAGCCGCATATGAATCTATATTATAAAGAGGATCTATTGGCATATTCGGATTATTTGTAAGTTGGTATGGTTTTCCAAACACTAATTCAAACGGTGAATAATTGTGTTCTGAATGTGGGGTTGTATTGTAGGAGAAAACATAGAATGGTAGCCATGCATCCCAATCATCGTGCGAGTCGTTTATAAAGTGCCGCAAATATTCATTGAGGCATCTATGATTTCGTTCTAAACTTCCGATTGTTTCAGGGTGATAAGCTGTAGAAAATTTATGTTCAATGTTAAGCATTGTGCATATGTGGTTGAAAGTTTCGTTTCTATACTCGGTTCCCATATCTGTTTTGATAATAGAGGGGCAACCATACTTCAGCACGAACGATTCTACAAAAGCCTTGGCTAGTGTTTTGGCCTGTTTATCAATTATTGGAGTGACTCGAAAATTTTTTCAAATGCTGCCGTAAGGGTATTAAAATTACCCGCTTTTAACAGCAAACTTGTTTCATTATTTTTAACTCCTATTGCAAGTGCTTTAACGCCTGCTTTAATAGCCATTTTTTCGGCCACCGGTGCTGGTATATCTTCCCCTATATAAGCTTGCTCTAATTCGAGCGTAAGCTTCTCAATTTCCTCGGTATACTTTGTTACTTCGCCCGTTTGCTTGGTAGCGTTAAGCTTAGCAACAAGTATTTCGGGTGAAATTTTCAACTTGCACTTTGCTTCAAGATTCTTAATTATTTCATCTATGTCTGTTGGCGCGTCGCCTACCGCAAGTTTAGCCTTTCCTTCTAATCGCGATGAAATTAGTTGCATGACTAGTTCATTGTTTCTTTGAGATACTAGTGATTTGCAAGCCTTAAGGGCTGCAATCGTATTACTTAATTTAGTGCTATCCCCATTGTAAATTGGGATTAGTACTGGGATTGTTTTTATGAGTTCTATCATTGATGCCATTTTGATTTACTAAATAGCCTAGCTATTACCTATTACTTATTACTGAATTTTCCTATTTACTTATTGTTTGTCTATTTTTATAAATTAAGATAAATTATTTAAAGGTAAAATACTTAAGGTTCTTAACAGTAACGAACTTGTGGTAAAGATGATGATGCTAATGCTCGATGCTGATACTCGACGCTGATGCTTGACGCTGATGCTCGACGCTGATGCTCGACGCTGATGCGATGCTTAATGCTGATGATGATGATGATGCTTGTACTGCTTGTCGTGTGAATTCTCTGTTGATCACTTTATTTTATCACCGTCGTCGTTGGCTATCAGGATTCCTTCGCGTTTAGGTTTATTTCTCTGAGAAGGGCGACATCTTCGAGGTTCCGCAGAAAAATGCACGTTTTCTCCTTTTTTTTTTTTATTTTTTTAACACCTTCATATGAATTTCATGTAAGCTTCTTGCTCATTCGTGCGTCAGTTTCGATTTCTTATTATCTCGGCGTTTTCTTATGCCGGTTGGATGCCGGTGTGATGAGATGTTGTAACTTTTCAAATCCCATACGAGTTGTTCAATGTGAACTATGATTATCACAGAAACGGAATTCAATTCAGCCGTATTTTTCAAGAAATGTATTACACTGGTTTTGTTCAACTTCGTTTATTTCTTTCAATATTCGTGACGCTGCACGGTCGCCATGTAATAAGTTTGACAATATCCTTTATTTAAATAACCTTCGTCTTCAACTCCCGTTTACTGACTGACTCGCAATCTTCTTAAACAATACCTATATACCTATCTTAGCCTACTTAGAAGAATATTCGCTACA
>NW_026456923.1:0-2207 GCF_943734635.1 Anopheles cruzii | reverse complement strand
GTGAGCTGCTCGCACGGAGCTGCTGCACTTCCTCGATGGACCTGTTTCGCTCCCTGTTTCGCGCCGTGGAGAAAGAAAACCCCACCAACCACACACACACACAATGACTGCAGGCACCGAAAACCGGTCCATCGTGTGCAGGGAAAAAGGGACACCAACGGTCGCGGCCACAGATCGGAAAAAGAGTTACAGCAAATGAAAGTGAGAGTGTGAACCGTGATAGAAAACCGGGGCCCGGTGAAGATGCGATCGCGATGAGGCGGACCGGGGTGAAGGGTAGGAGATGCGAGAATGCAGGCCGGCGGTTTATGTAACACAAAACCCAATCACCGACCGAATGCACCGCACCGCAGCTGGTACCGGCCGCCGCGGCTAACCGGACCGTCCGGACGATGAACCCGCGCGGTCCGGAACCACCGGGCAGCATAGCATCCCACTTCCTGTATCATCATCACGAGCGAGCGATCGAGCCATCATCTTGATCGCCAGTCATCAGCGTTCACGGCTGGCCACGGTGTGTCTTAATCAAACCGCCCATTCATCACGTGGACGATGTGTTTTCTTGCCCTCCCCACCCCATTCACCCATCATAACCACGCCTCTCCGCCGGGATGACCCCCGATGGGGCCGATACGAACCGGAAGCGGACGATAAAACTAATCAATCGGCCAACTAATTCGGAGCCGAGAACAAACCGACCCCAACCGCTACACACCAACACCAGGCCCCACATATGATCACAGACACACACAGATACGCAGCAAAAAAAAAAAAGGATGGATACTAACTTCCGCTTCCGCACTATCCAGTCGGTGACATTCGGCGCGGGGTCCGATCGGAGCTGCAGTGTCAGCACGAGGGCGGCACCTGCGAGTTCTTCCTGCTCTGCTGGATGTCCGGCGGGCTGCTGCAGGGCTCGTGCGGCGGAATGCTGAAGGGATGCTGCCACCGGACGGCCAAGTCGGCCAACATCGGCATCGACGCGAGCACGGCCGTCGACCTAACGAACGTCCCCAGCATCGAGTACGGTCCGGTACAGAACGATCCCAGTGAGTGTGCCCTCAACCACCACCACCACCACCACCAACACCTCATCCCGCACTCACTTCCCCGGTGGGATGGCACCTACAAGGCCCGTAGATAGACCGTAGCATTTCTAACGACACGTAACAAACGGATTCCAGGGTAACGGAATACTCGGTACTTGGTGGTGGTGGTCGGTGGCATGCCTAACACTCGGACGTAGCAGTTGGACCAGTAGGACAACACACACACTGTGTGGGGTTTTTTTATTGTGAGGGAGCACCTCTGCATGTGACCCGTCGAATCGAAGGAACCATAACCTCGCGTCACGTTAGTCGTTAAGCTGTCCGCCGTCTCGCCCTAATAAAGCCTCATCAGGGAGAGATCAACCGAATTGAAGGACATAAACCGCAGCTGATGGAGCGCTTAGGTAACGAGGCACATATTTGGTGTGTGCATCTTGGGGACACCGGGCAGGGTGTTTGATTATCCAACAAGAGCAGCAGCTATCCCCGTTGATGTGCGCACTCCGTAACAGACCATTAGTGGCCCGTGGGCCACGGATCGGGTTGATCAATAAATCCGAAGCTCACATAATCAAGTTTGGTCCACAAAGTGGATTGCACCAAGTGACCACCCGTTAGTGTGGTCAATGACGAGGGGATGGGAGGGCTCAATCCTTCTCCTGTGTCTCCATTCGGTCCCGTAGGAAAATGGCACCCATATGAGTTGTGACGTAGCGTTTGGTTTAGATACTAAACACGCCGTTGAAAGTTCCCAACACCCCTCGGGGAACATGTTTGCATAACCTTCCCTACACCCACACACACACACACCTGTTATCACTAACCTGCTGGATGTTCTGTGTCTGTCGCTAACGCTGGGCGCCTTGGCCAGTTGACCGGGCGCCGGTGCTTTGGCTATGTTTCACCACCTTTTCCCCACCCTGATCGCACCGCGTGCCGACCCACCGACTCACCCATCCTCAACGCCCTCCCTTTCTTTCACTCTCTCTTTGTGTGTATCTCTGTTTCTTTCTGTTGTGCCCTCACGACACCCACCAAAAATTAGCTTAAGACTCTAGGGCGCCTGCAACCCCCCCGGGGTGTGCCTAATCCTTCCGCCCCTCTTTCTCCGCGTGTGGTCGGGTTCTTCTTACCCCGTTCTTCTTTCTTTCCCTTTCT
>NW_026456922.1:0-2207 GCF_943734635.1 Anopheles cruzii | reverse complement strand
GGGCAGGACGACGACGCCCGACTGGCGCGTCGCTAGGCTGCCCCCCCCCCGGGTTGCCCCGATGATGAATGGCTCACGGCGGCCAGCGTTGCATGTGAGCTGCACAATCTTTCGCCATCGCCGGGCGCGGCAAAAATCTCTTTGCGTTCGGGTGAAGTCGGTTTCGGTAGCCCGCACAGCCTGCGGGGCCCTATGTGGCCGTAAGGAGTGAACGTAATTTTTCTTTCCACAGAAACACACACGCACGAGGGACACCGGGTGGTCATTAATTTTCCTCTCACTCGGTGCGCCTCGAGCGGTAATATCTTTTTCGCTAGCGACACCGCTAACGGCCAACCACAATCAGGACCACATTCACACACACAAACACACACACGACACTTTCGCACGAGAAACATATCCATGGCGAACCATCAACGGTCACGGCAACGGCAACGGTGAAGAAGATGCTGCATTGAAAGACCGCAGCAGCAGCAGCGACGGATGCTCGAAGATGGTGAAGGAAGCACACACACAGACGCACACAGACCAACCGTTAATCCTGACGCAGGACGCGCGAACACACATGGTCGAGGGCCAGGAAGATCCTAGCCCCCTACCCGGCCTGTCGAGATGACGATCCACGTGTGTGCCTTTTTCGCGTCACGCAACGTGAAGTGTGTGGCTTAGATCTCGGCTCTGTTTACATCGCGGTTAAGCTGGTTATGTAATGAGATGCGTCAAGGAAACGCCTGGCCGGAAACGGCACAGAAACACGTATCCGCGTTCCCGGAAAACAGCCTTGCTCCACGTTCACTGCAATGCAATTACGACGCCATCGTGCCATCGTTTGGCGCACCGAGCGCCAATGTGATAAGGATGTCGGCCTTCCTTATTATCATCCTTCACACCGACTCGTTAACGGAGCACGCAAACAGTCACCAACACCGCACCGCCCCCCTCACTTTCCGGGGTGGCTTTCCGACCCCACGGCGACAAGAGGATGGCAACGGAACGGAAGTGTGGCACCTGTGTCTGGTCCGCGAGGAAGCACTTTTGAGCCTGAGCACCCACTCTCGGATCCTGACTCGGAACTGGTCGCGTGTGCGGTTAAAGATAAACTGACGGCCGCCTTGACGGTGAATCGGCCACCGATCGGCTACCGATTATTTTGTGTATCGCTCCGCTCCGCGAGTCCGATCACCGAGTCGGGTCGCGGATTCGGTTCCACACGGTGCAGCTTCCAACTCCGGCTGGCTCGGTTTGGCTCGGGAAAGCTCCGAAAGGGAAAGCTTTCCGGCACGAACACCGCACGGCATTCGGGCGCTCGATTCGGAACGCAGGCGCTCCTTCGAGCTCGCCATCGATCGAGAACGGCGCGGCGCGGCCGAATGCAGTTCGTGTTGACATAGGACCGCAAGCTTTCGGTGCATCCGGTGACGCACCCGATCGCTGATAAAGCAGGATTCATTCCAGGCACTCACCGCGTGAATCGGAGTGAAAGTGGCTATTCGGGAGCATAATTTGAGCTCGGTGGTTGTAGTGAACGTCGTTGTTTCCGTTTTTCTGTGGCCGAGCATAAAATCACCACGGGTTCCAGGCCAGCCCCAGATGCTGGTTATCGGTTTACGGTTCGAGAAATGCGTGGTTTTTACAAACCCCACGGAAAGTAGAGGAATTCGTGATGATCGTAAATTAATCGATCGATCGATCAGAAAACATTACACTCTGCAGGACCGCAGGAAAGCAGGAAATACGGCCACGATGCTCCCGCTTCGCGGACCCTGTCATCGTCGCTTTGTGTGATGTGTTTGCTTATTCGGAGCACATTCCGCTGGACACAGCACAACACGTGCCCAGAACTGAGCCAGCCCATTAGGGGCGTTTCGACAGCGCGTTCCGTCTGGCGTAAATCCCTTGGGCAAACAAACGCCCGTTCGGGGGGCGGTTGACATGCAGGCACAGGATGCACCCGGCTCGGCCGCCGTCGGTCCGGCAAGGTAACGGTCGTCGATGGCACGTAAGCTTTCCTGATGGAACTATCAATTCCGTATTAGTCGCCGCCCGCCGTCCGCGTTTGAGTCGGGCTCCGGGTCGCGCAAAATTCCCGGCACAGTTTGGCAAGGTCCGGCCCCGAAAAGTGAACACCGGCCCCGAGTCAGCGTTGACCGCTCCACCGGTGGGGGGCTGGGTTCCCGAGCGCTCGGGATCAAAAGTCAACAGATAGA
>NW_026456921.1:0-2207 GCF_943734635.1 Anopheles cruzii | reverse complement strand
GGGCAGGACGACGACGCCCGACTGGCGCGTCGCTAGGCTGCCCCCCCCCCGGGTTGCCCCGATGATGAATGGCTCACGGCGGCCAGCGTTGCATGTGAGCTGCACAATCTTTCGCCATCGCCGGGCGCGGCAAAAATCTCTTTGCGTTCGGGTGAAGTCGGTTTCGGTAGCCCGCACAGCCTGCGGGGCCCTATGTGGCCGTAAGGAGTGAACGTAATTTTTCTTTCCACAGAAACACACACGCACGAGGGACACCGGGTGGTCATTAATTTTCCTCTCACTCGGTGCGCCTCGAGCGGTAATATCTTTTTCGCTAGCGACACCGCTAACGGCCAACCACAATCAGGACCACATTCACACACACAAACACACACACGACACTTTCGCACGAGAAACATATCCATGGCGAACCATCAACGGTCACGGCAACGGCAACGGTGAAGAAGATGCTGCATTGAAAGACCGCAGCAGCAGCAGCGACGGATGCTCGAAGATGGTGAAGGAAGCACACACACAGACGCACACAGACCAACCGTTAATCCTGACGCAGGACGCGCGAACACACATGGTCGAGGGCCAGGAAGATCCTAGCCCCCTACCCGGCCTGTCGAGATGACGATCCACGTGTGTGCCTTTTTCGCGTCACGCAACGTGAAGTGTGTGGCTTAGATCTCGGCTCTGTTTACATCGCGGTTAAGCTGGTTATGTAATGAGATGCGTCAAGGAAACGCCTGGCCGGAAACGGCACAGAAACACGTATCCGCGTTCCCGGAAAACAGCCTTGCTCCACGTTCACTGCAATGCAATTACGACGCCATCGTGCCATCGTTTGGCGCACCGAGCGCCAATGTGATAAGGATGTCGGCCTTCCTTATTATCATCCTTCACACCGACTCGTTAACGGAGCACGCAAACAGTCACCAACACCGCACCGCCCCCCTCACTTTCCGGGGTGGCTTTCCGACCCCACGGCGACAAGAGGATGGCAACGGAACGGAAGTGTGGCACCTGTGTCTGGTCCGCGAGGAAGCACTTTTGAGCCTGAGCACCCACTCTCGGATCCTGACTCGGAACTGGTCGCGTGTGCGGTTAAAGATAAACTGACGGCCGCCTTGACGGTGAATCGGCCACCGATCGGCTACCGATTATTTTGTGTATCGCTCCGCTCCGCGAGTCCGATCACCGAGTCGGGTCGCGGATTCGGTTCCACACGGTGCAGCTTCCAACTCCGGCTGGCTCGGTTTGGCTCGGGAAAGCTCCGAAAGGGAAAGCTTTCCGGCACGAACACCGCACGGCATTCGGGCGCTCGATTCGGAACGCAGGCGCTCCTTCGAGCTCGCCATCGATCGAGAACGGCGCGGCGCGGCCGAATGCAGTTCGTGTTGACATAGGACCGCAAGCTTTCGGTGCATCCGGTGACGCACCCGATCGCTGATAAAGCAGGATTCATTCCAGGCACTCACCGCGTGAATCGGAGTGAAAGTGGCTATTCGGGAGCATAATTTGAGCTCGGTGGTTGTAGTGAACGTCGTTGTTTCCGTTTTTCTGTGGCCGAGCATAAAATCACCACGGGTTCCAGGCCAGCCCCAGATGCTGGTTATCGGTTTACGGTTCGAGAAATGCGTGGTTTTTACAAACCCCACGGAAAGTAGAGGAATTCGTGATGATCGTAAATTAATCGATCGATCGATCAGAAAACATTACACTCTGCAGGACCGCAGGAAAGCAGGAAATACGGCCACGATGCTCCCGCTTCGCGGACCCTGTCATCGTCGCTTTGTGTGATGTGTTTGCTTATTCGGAGCACATTCCGCTGGACACAGCACAACACGTGCCCAGAACTGAGCCAGCCCATTAGGGGCGTTTCGACAGCGCGTTCCGTCTGGCGTAAATCCCTTGGGCAAACAAACGCCCGTTCGGGGGGCGGTTGACATGCAGGCACAGGATGCACCCGGCTCGGCCGCCGTCGGTCCGGCAAGGTAACGGTCGTCGATGGCACGTAAGCTTTCCTGATGGAACTATCAATTCCGTATTAGTCGCCGCCCGCCGTCCGCGTTTGAGTCGGGCTCCGGGTCGCGCAAAATTCCCGGCACAGTTTGGCAAGGTCCGGCCCCGAAAAGTGAACACCGGCCCCGAGTCAGCGTTGACCGCTCCACCGGTGGGGGGCTGGGTTCCCGAGCGCTCGGGATCAAAAGTCAACAGATAGA
>NW_026456920.1:0-2208 GCF_943734635.1 Anopheles cruzii | reverse complement strand
GAGAAGTGTTTCGCGCTCAACCAGCCGGAAACTAAACATAGGTCTTCCTGGGACTTGGGACGGCTGCCACCGACATTAAAGTGCTTTCGAGAACTCGATTAGCTTGGGAGCGTTGAGCGACGGAAAACGGTCCGTCGGCCGGCTGTCCTGTCAGTGCTTGAATTGCAGTGAGTCACTCGGTGATCCGGCGAGTTGATGTATTGATCGATCGTAAACGGATGCGCGCATCGGAACGGGTGCCCAGTGGCACAGCAAAAGTTTAATCTTCATCGAGTGACATTTTTTAATTAAAATATCGGCTACGCCCGGATGACGCTCGATCGGCACGGTGCACTTCCTACCCGGCGGCTGCGGCGAGATTTCAAAGGACCTTCAAAGGGACCAACCGGGGACAACACGTACGTTATTAATCTCGGGGATCGGGCCCGTTCGTTGGTCATTTTTATTTTTCGACAGTCTGTTGGTTCGCCGCGGCTCGGGAGGCTTATTTCGAGTGCTTCCACTTAGCGGCGTACGGACCGGGGACCTCAATGGGTTTTTGGTGACGGACGGCACAAACGCCACACGGTGAGTGTATCGCGGTTGGGCATAAAATGAATAACGAAAAAAGCGTTGGAGTGTTGAGCGTTGAAAAGGTGAAGCCAAAATCGGAAGCCAGCGACGGGCCATGCTATGAATAAATATTATTACAGTAAACTCCAGGCTCACCCATGCCCGTGTGTTGGGTTGCGCATTTATTTTGCTGTACTCCCTGCGCCCTGTTAGTGTTACGGTGTGAGACAATCTACTACGAGACAACGTGCGGTGCTGTGTCCCGCCGCCGCAAGGATTTGCATACGGTTGTGGGAGCGCTGAACCTTGCAGCCCCTTGCGAGGAACGGTGAAAACGTGGCTCAATTAGCCGAACGCCGTCTGCAACGCCACGGGCTAAGGGTCCTCGCCTCGCCTCGTCCGGATCGCACTTGAAAACTTTTTGATGAAAATGCAATTAAAAAACTGGCCATCGTCACATAATCCCGCAGCATCCCGTGTTCGTCGCCGCCCGCCACTGGGGTACCTTTGAGTGGCCCGAGCACTCGTCCACGTGTTTTATGTACGCTCAGTACGCAACGGTAATGAATATGATAAAGGACGGTGGGTCGTGCGGAGCGGAGCGATGTTCTTCATTTGTATTCGAAGCAAATGAATCGTTCCCGCTTTTAATTTACGGTCGCACCACGGTAAACGTACCCTCGGTAACGAGAGACGCCCGCTTAATGGGGTTTACTTTCGTTACATACGATGACGCGCTTTGTTAATTGATGGCCACTCCACGAGTGGGCACTCCCGCCCGAAGGCGTTATGCTAACGGAGTGTGATGCGCTTCCATTCATGTTAATTTGTTGTTGCTGAAGGCACAAATTAGAGCGAGTGCGCCCGCCAGTGGGACGTGCTGGTGGTTGGGCTTGCGAATTGACGCCACTGAGCGCCTTTGACGCCATTTGACGGCTCTGAGTTCATTGACGAGATGTGATTGGATCGGATCGGGCACAAACGCGAGGGTAAGCCGATATGTTTCCGACCTCAATGTGGACTTTTTGGACGCGCAGTTTTTGTGAAAGAATCGTTTGGGTCAGTTGATGTTATTAAATATTTGTTCTGGAGTTAGGTTCTGTATATGGGGACTATGTACTGAAAGGAAAGCTGACATTAACCGTCAAGCTTTAAACCAAGAACTTGACACATTCGGGACGTCCAAAAACAGCTACAGCAAACTTCTCCAAATTGTGTTAGATGACCCGCGGCTCCAACTGTTATTGTAATTATGAAATGGAAACACAAGCCGAATAGTGTCCGTATTCCAGGAAACCGAAATGTCAATCTTGAAGTATTAGACGGTTCGGGTGCCTTTTGCGAATACTTACCACGTTTGTCAGCCTCGAAGCATTGGTGGGCCTGCAGAAGACTTTATTTGGTTTGTTTTATGCCCTACAGCACAATATCACGTCCTAACCACAAAGATACACACACACACATACACACAATCTGGTCAATTCATCACCGTCACCAAAGTTCCGAAATCGCCGGCACCGCCAGCGTCGCTGGAAATTAATTTGTCACCGGATGGCACACCACGGTGGCGTCCGCCAAGACGTCCGCGATGGTTCTAATTTCCTTGGCACCCCCCCCACTACTGGCCAGGCGAACGTCAATTGCCTACGGCCTTCA
>NW_026456919.1:0-2208 GCF_943734635.1 Anopheles cruzii | reverse complement strand
GAGAAGTGTTTCGCGCTCAACCAGCCGGAAACTAAACATAGGTCTTCCTGGGACTTGGGACGGCTGCCACCGACATTAAAGTGCTTTCGAGAACTCGATTAGCTTGGGAGCGTTGAGCGACGGAAAACGGTCCGTCGGCCGGCTGTCCTGTCAGTGCTTGAATTGCAGTGAGTCACTCGGTGATCCGGCGAGTTGATGTATTGATCGATCGTAAACGGATGCGCGCATCGGAACGGGTGCCCAGTGGCACAGCAAAAGTTTAATCTTCATCGAGTGACATTTTTTAATTAAAATATCGGCTACGCCCGGATGACGCTCGATCGGCACGGTGCACTTCCTACCCGGCGGCTGCGGCGAGATTTCAAAGGACCTTCAAAGGGACCAACCGGGGACAACACGTACGTTATTAATCTCGGGGATCGGGCCCGTTCGTTGGTCATTTTTATTTTTCGACAGTCTGTTGGTTCGCCGCGGCTCGGGAGGCTTATTTCGAGTGCTTCCACTTAGCGGCGTACGGACCGGGGACCTCAATGGGTTTTTGGTGACGGACGGCACAAACGCCACACGGTGAGTGTATCGCGGTTGGGCATAAAATGAATAACGAAAAAAGCGTTGGAGTGTTGAGCGTTGAAAAGGTGAAGCCAAAATCGGAAGCCAGCGACGGGCCATGCTATGAATAAATATTATTACAGTAAACTCCAGGCTCACCCATGCCCGTGTGTTGGGTTGCGCATTTATTTTGCTGTACTCCCTGCGCCCTGTTAGTGTTACGGTGTGAGACAATCTACTACGAGACAACGTGCGGTGCTGTGTCCCGCCGCCGCAAGGATTTGCATACGGTTGTGGGAGCGCTGAACCTTGCAGCCCCTTGCGAGGAACGGTGAAAACGTGGCTCAATTAGCCGAACGCCGTCTGCAACGCCACGGGCTAAGGGTCCTCGCCTCGCCTCGTCCGGATCGCACTTGAAAACTTTTTGATGAAAATGCAATTAAAAAACTGGCCATCGTCACATAATCCCGCAGCATCCCGTGTTCGTCGCCGCCCGCCACTGGGGTACCTTTGAGTGGCCCGAGCACTCGTCCACGTGTTTTATGTACGCTCAGTACGCAACGGTAATGAATATGATAAAGGACGGTGGGTCGTGCGGAGCGGAGCGATGTTCTTCATTTGTATTCGAAGCAAATGAATCGTTCCCGCTTTTAATTTACGGTCGCACCACGGTAAACGTACCCTCGGTAACGAGAGACGCCCGCTTAATGGGGTTTACTTTCGTTACATACGATGACGCGCTTTGTTAATTGATGGCCACTCCACGAGTGGGCACTCCCGCCCGAAGGCGTTATGCTAACGGAGTGTGATGCGCTTCCATTCATGTTAATTTGTTGTTGCTGAAGGCACAAATTAGAGCGAGTGCGCCCGCCAGTGGGACGTGCTGGTGGTTGGGCTTGCGAATTGACGCCACTGAGCGCCTTTGACGCCATTTGACGGCTCTGAGTTCATTGACGAGATGTGATTGGATCGGATCGGGCACAAACGCGAGGGTAAGCCGATATGTTTCCGACCTCAATGTGGACTTTTTGGACGCGCAGTTTTTGTGAAAGAATCGTTTGGGTCAGTTGATGTTATTAAATATTTGTTCTGGAGTTAGGTTCTGTATATGGGGACTATGTACTGAAAGGAAAGCTGACATTAACCGTCAAGCTTTAAACCAAGAACTTGACACATTCGGGACGTCCAAAAACAGCTACAGCAAACTTCTCCAAATTGTGTTAGATGACCCGCGGCTCCAACTGTTATTGTAATTATGAAATGGAAACACAAGCCGAATAGTGTCCGTATTCCAGGAAACCGAAATGTCAATCTTGAAGTATTAGACGGTTCGGGTGCCTTTTGCGAATACTTACCACGTTTGTCAGCCTCGAAGCATTGGTGGGCCTGCAGAAGACTTTATTTGGTTTGTTTTATGCCCTACAGCACAATATCACGTCCTAACCACAAAGATACACACACACACATACACACAATCTGGTCAATTCATCACCGTCACCAAAGTTCCGAAATCGCCGGCACCGCCAGCGTCGCTGGAAATTAATTTGTCACCGGATGGCACACCACGGTGGCGTCCGCCAAGACGTCCGCGATGGTTCTAATTTCCTTGGCACCCCCCCCACTACTGGCCAGGCGAACGTCAATTGCCTACGGCCTTCA
>NW_026456918.1:0-2208 GCF_943734635.1 Anopheles cruzii | reverse complement strand
CCTGATTCGGAGCATTTTCGTTCGATCAAAAGGGACCAAAGAAAATGAGACGGATGGTCCAATGAAAATTTGAACCGAAGGGAAAGCAGCGCTCTCTACTGTGTTCGAATTTTCCTTACTTCAATTAATAAGTAGCAAATATCCCTTTTTCGATGGAAAAACAGGCAACTCTTCTCTTTTGAAAATTTGGGTTCGGAAGATTTTGTTGTTTGGAAGAAAAGTAAATGGTCCTAAAAAATTATCCAACCACAATAACGCCCAACGGTTAGTTTTAGCGATACGTCCGAGTACGTCCGATAGTACACGAAACAAAAGTTAATTTGAACCCATAATTCTATAAAAAGACATGTTCTACATATCCTGAAACCAACTCTTTCGATGAGCATAAGAAATATTAAGTTTATACAAAGTTTATGCGAAGATTGGAGGGAAGTTGTTGTTGTTGTCTTATTATAGAGACTTTGAGCGCGGGGCTTCATTCGTCTCCAGATTGGAGGGAATAAATTTATAATTAGCTATTTATAGTTTATAGAGTTATAGAGGGAATAGATTTAGTTATAACACGGTTTGCTTCGAGGCTCGTCTTTGTGTGCAAAATACGTATATTTGGATACCATACTGCGAATGTTAGCATGTGAACGTGAACACGGAACGTGGAATTGTATTTTGTGGAATTTATTAAAGATGCACCGGTTCATTGTTGGAAGCAGAAAAGAAACAAGCGATGCGTCAGTTTTGGTAACTTTTGCACAGAAAAATATTTTGTTTCCTACTCCATTTTACCATTTAAGCGAACGTTGAGCTTAATCGCACACGTTACCCTGCTTCAACGTAATTCGGACAAAAGATCAACCATTTCCTTTCCGCTAGAATAGAGACTGAAGTGGCGGCCTCGGTCGAAGCATTAATTGTTTTATACTCCCAATAAAACTTTACGGTCAAACTGGTCTCCATTTCGTCATCCGTTAATCCGGGAAGGTTTGGATTGCAACATCCGGTTTTCCTGTAGGCCAGTTGTGGATCGTTTTATTATAGGATAGCTTTCTCGCACGAATCGGAACCAATGTGCTCTAATGATGAAGTGTGGTTCGGTTTTTTGGGTGATTGTTGTACGAAAAAGGTGAATAATGTTAATAGAAAAACATATTAAATCACGAAGTATACATCTTTATTCAAAACTGATGACAAAATGAAAGATTATAAATCGTAATGTTGGAACCGCGGCCAGTCAATTAGCTTGTGCCTATTTCCACTCACGTAGTACATGATAAGCACAATGACGAATGGACAGGCCATAAGAAAGAGCATTGTACTCTGGCTCTGATCCCGGCGCATGATGAGTAACAGAAAAGTCACTGCAAGAGAAAGTACCAAGGTGGACAATATGATCATACTCTTGGGCCGATGTGTCACAGGAAACGCGAATCCTTTCCCCAGCGGTTCGCGGTATGTGCAAAGAAAAAGGTCGATGGCATCCTGACGAAATCCGTCCGTGAAGTTATTCTTAAAATAGCGTGTCATAGAGCTAACAGTATCGCTCACCAGTCCTACCGCTGTGCGTTTGCTATTCCGGGTGATGTCTGATTTCAGTGCCCTAGTTCCGGCATATTGCTGTGAGAGAACATTCGCATGGTCAGCCCACACTCGCCGGAAGTTGGATTCGAATATGGTGTCACCGTCGAAGAATTCAATGTCACCGCGGATCACCAGCAGCTTGGTTAGAGTTCGTTGAAGACTTTGTTTGGCCAGCATAGTTTGTACCACGTTCGTTCGATCGAGACAATCGATGCAGTTCGTTCGGAAAACTCCACGCTGTACTGAGTGCAGCCTAGTAAACTGGTTACTGACAGTACAATGGAACTCTCCCAGTTCGCTCTGCTCATGGGCGATTCGGTCAAGCAGGACACTTAATCGATGGCACTCACGATTAAAATCGAATGCCTCATAACGAACGTCCAGTTTAGCCAGCCTTTTCACCGTCGCTTCGTAGGCGTTCTTCAGTACAGCCTCTGTCCCGTGATGCGCGATGAGGTTTAATATCGTAATTCGTCCATATCGATTGCGCTGATCGTCGAAGTGCTTCTCACAGGCAGTCAGATGATCATAGTACGGTAACAGCCGCGGTACTGGACTGTAGAGTAGGTTTGGAGTTTGTTTCCAAAAAAGCGGAATACTGCCGCGGGTTTGCACGAATGACATACGCTGCGT
>NW_026456917.1:0-2208 GCF_943734635.1 Anopheles cruzii | reverse complement strand
CCTGATTCGGAGCATTTTCGTTCGATCAAAAGGGACCAAAGAAAATGAGACGGATGGTCCAATGAAAATTTGAACCGAAGGGAAAGCAGCGCTCTCTACTGTGTTCGAATTTTCCTTACTTCAATTAATAAGTAGCAAATATCCCTTTTTCGATGGAAAAACAGGCAACTCTTCTCTTTTGAAAATTTGGGTTCGGAAGATTTTGTTGTTTGGAAGAAAAGTAAATGGTCCTAAAAAATTATCCAACCACAATAACGCCCAACGGTTAGTTTTAGCGATACGTCCGAGTACGTCCGATAGTACACGAAACAAAAGTTAATTTGAACCCATAATTCTATAAAAAGACATGTTCTACATATCCTGAAACCAACTCTTTCGATGAGCATAAGAAATATTAAGTTTATACAAAGTTTATGCGAAGATTGGAGGGAAGTTGTTGTTGTTGTCTTATTATAGAGACTTTGAGCGCGGGGCTTCATTCGTCTCCAGATTGGAGGGAATAAATTTATAATTAGCTATTTATAGTTTATAGAGTTATAGAGGGAATAGATTTAGTTATAACACGGTTTGCTTCGAGGCTCGTCTTTGTGTGCAAAATACGTATATTTGGATACCATACTGCGAATGTTAGCATGTGAACGTGAACACGGAACGTGGAATTGTATTTTGTGGAATTTATTAAAGATGCACCGGTTCATTGTTGGAAGCAGAAAAGAAACAAGCGATGCGTCAGTTTTGGTAACTTTTGCACAGAAAAATATTTTGTTTCCTACTCCATTTTACCATTTAAGCGAACGTTGAGCTTAATCGCACACGTTACCCTGCTTCAACGTAATTCGGACAAAAGATCAACCATTTCCTTTCCGCTAGAATAGAGACTGAAGTGGCGGCCTCGGTCGAAGCATTAATTGTTTTATACTCCCAATAAAACTTTACGGTCAAACTGGTCTCCATTTCGTCATCCGTTAATCCGGGAAGGTTTGGATTGCAACATCCGGTTTTCCTGTAGGCCAGTTGTGGATCGTTTTATTATAGGATAGCTTTCTCGCACGAATCGGAACCAATGTGCTCTAATGATGAAGTGTGGTTCGGTTTTTTGGGTGATTGTTGTACGAAAAAGGTGAATAATGTTAATAGAAAAACATATTAAATCACGAAGTATACATCTTTATTCAAAACTGATGACAAAATGAAAGATTATAAATCGTAATGTTGGAACCGCGGCCAGTCAATTAGCTTGTGCCTATTTCCACTCACGTAGTACATGATAAGCACAATGACGAATGGACAGGCCATAAGAAAGAGCATTGTACTCTGGCTCTGATCCCGGCGCATGATGAGTAACAGAAAAGTCACTGCAAGAGAAAGTACCAAGGTGGACAATATGATCATACTCTTGGGCCGATGTGTCACAGGAAACGCGAATCCTTTCCCCAGCGGTTCGCGGTATGTGCAAAGAAAAAGGTCGATGGCATCCTGACGAAATCCGTCCGTGAAGTTATTCTTAAAATAGCGTGTCATAGAGCTAACAGTATCGCTCACCAGTCCTACCGCTGTGCGTTTGCTATTCCGGGTGATGTCTGATTTCAGTGCCCTAGTTCCGGCATATTGCTGTGAGAGAACATTCGCATGGTCAGCCCACACTCGCCGGAAGTTGGATTCGAATATGGTGTCACCGTCGAAGAATTCAATGTCACCGCGGATCACCAGCAGCTTGGTTAGAGTTCGTTGAAGACTTTGTTTGGCCAGCATAGTTTGTACCACGTTCGTTCGATCGAGACAATCGATGCAGTTCGTTCGGAAAACTCCACGCTGTACTGAGTGCAGCCTAGTAAACTGGTTACTGACAGTACAATGGAACTCTCCCAGTTCGCTCTGCTCATGGGCGATTCGGTCAAGCAGGACACTTAATCGATGGCACTCACGATTAAAATCGAATGCCTCATAACGAACGTCCAGTTTAGCCAGCCTTTTCACCGTCGCTTCGTAGGCGTTCTTCAGTACAGCCTCTGTCCCGTGATGCGCGATGAGGTTTAATATCGTAATTCGTCCATATCGATTGCGCTGATCGTCGAAGTGCTTCTCACAGGCAGTCAGATGATCATAGTACGGTAACAGCCGCGGTACTGGACTGTAGAGTAGGTTTGGAGTTTGTTTCCAAAAAAGCGGAATACTGCCGCGGGTTTGCACGAATGACATACGCTGCGT
>NW_026456916.1:0-2213 GCF_943734635.1 Anopheles cruzii | reverse complement strand
TTCGTGGTTTAAAAAAGCCCTGACCACCCAGAACACGTTTTGTAATGAGCAGCTTCTCTAGCACTCTTTTATTGCGCTTACAATTATTTTGAAAAGCCTCGTACATCACGACGTTTCGTTTCGACTTGGTTTCGAGTTTCCACGCCGTACGATGCTGGAAAATGGGGTTGATGTAGCGTATGTATTCGAAGTAAATAGGGGCGAGTAAATAGGTTCGCAGAGAACTGTTGAAAGCGCAATCGCGCAAGCTGTGCAGCCATTGGATAAAGTGTATTCCATTTCCATTTTTTGCTACACGAGAAAAGTAAGCGATCTTCGTCATGTCACGTGAGTAACATATCATTTTCCGTAAAAAGCAAAGAACAACCTATTTTTCTATGAAACTGACACTAGAATAATAATTTGATGATCAATAAAAATATTTATGTATTTAGAATATTCACAATTCTATTCTACTTGGAAGATCATTTATCGAAATAAACCGATTAAATGTGAATGTGATCAATCTCGATTTACCAGCGAATTAATTCACTCACTTCCATTCCTATTCAAATTCTTATTTTGTCTTTCTGATTTCTCACTCGCCCCGCCCCCAAAGTAGGCGGGGCAAGTGAGAAAGCATGGGTGGAAAAGTGAAGTGAGAAAATGAATATAATAATTCGTTCATCTCTTGAAAAACACAAGAACAAAACAACATCAAAATATATTGCGAAATCAAAATTTGTTATTGTTTTCTTAAAATATTGCTCATTTACATATGTTTGAAAAATATAGATCGAACGATGGCACATGACAACAGTTTTGATCCGAAAATTTGAGTAGTACAAAAGTTCCAGAGAATAGGATTTTTTTTGAAAATTTTAAATTTTAAATTATAATATTAGGTAGTCTAAAAAGAAATCCATTATTTTCACGGTAGATGCCTTCAGTGATCGATATCTCGTGAAGTATCGATCGTACAGTTTCAAGTTTGGGCTCGTTTTAAAGCTTATACTTTACACTTAAAAAAATGCTTTCACTGTTTATTGTTTGTTCTATTCGTTTGTGAGTTACAGGGTGTTAACAATGGAAGTCACCATAGAGAAAATAAGGTACATTTTACAATTTTTCTTTTAAAAAGACGAGAATTCAAGCTAGGCAGCTGAAATTTTGCATGGTGTTGATGGTGCCGATACTGTAACAGCTAGTTGCGATAAATTTTGGTTTCGTTGATCCGTTTCAGTTATTTTCGATGTTAAAGATGCTCCTTGCACAGGCAGACACGTCATCGAAAATGTCGATAAAATCACAGAAATAATCAAAATTGATCAACATGTTAGTAATCAGAGCATCGGCCAGGAGCTAAAGAATAATCATCAGACAGTTTTAAGCCATTTGCGCAAAGCTGGTTTCACAAAGACGCTCGATGTTTGAGCGCCACCATGTTTACACCAAAAAACATGATGGCTCGAATTTCCATCTGCGCAATTTTGGCCAAACGGAATGAAATCGAACCATTTCTTAAACGGATGGGTATTGAGGATGAGGAATGGGATACATACGACAATACTGTGTGGAAATAATCGTGGTCTAAGCGTGGTGAAGCAGCTTACAGGGTGGTCAAACCAGGACTTACGACCAGTAAGGTTCAACTGGGTTTATGGTGGGACTAGAGAGGAATCGTTTATTATGAGTTGCTTTCGTGTGGCCAAACACTAAATTCAGATCTCTACTGTCAATTATTGCACCGTTCGAAACTGCCAATTGACCAGAAACGACCAGAATTGGCCAACGGAAGAGGTTTTGTGTTCCATCAGGAAAACGAAATGTCACGCACGTCTTTAGGGACTCGCCAGAATGTCCGGGAGCTTGGTTGGAAAGTTTTAATGCATCCAACCTATAGACCGGACCTTGCACCAAGCGATTGACACCTTTTTCGCGCATTACAAAATTTCCTGAGTGGTGAAAACTTGAGATCAAAAAAGGATTGTGAAAATGGATTGCTCGAGTTTTTCGCCAATAACAACTAAGCCTTTTACAAGAGAGGCATTATGAAGGTATTTTTAAAAAGACAACAAATTTTCCAACAAAACGGTGCATATTTGACGAAAATCGAACAATTTAAACCATCTTAAAAAAAGTTTTGAAGTACACGCAAAAATAATGGATTTCTTTTTAGACTACCTAATAAACAAGTTAAATGTTGTTGTTGTAATGATGCATTCGAATTGATT
>NW_026456915.1:0-2214 GCF_943734635.1 Anopheles cruzii | reverse complement strand
TCTTAGGTTCTTCTCCTCTACTAGAGTGGTAGCTTTTTCTACAGTCGTAGGGAACTGTTTTCGGTCGCATCTTGTGTCGAGACGCAGTTAGCACAGTTAACAACAATTAACCACTTACCTTGCACCTTTCAATTATCCGTATCAGTACTATTTTATATTATTAATCAGCTTTTCTCAGGCTTCGGCCAACAGCCAAATTTTCGGTATACCACGAGCACAACGGAAACAGTAGAAGTGACAGACTATGAAAAAGACTATGACAGACTATTGGGCTATTGAAAAACAGTTCGAGTTCAGTTTACTAACTGTGATTGACTGATCAATGAAGATGAAGACACTGTTTTCTTGCTGTTTTTCCAGTTTCACTGAACCCTTGTTTGCACCGCTACGCACCGCACGGCATTCCACCAAGCGCTGTTGACTCAACCCAGATTACTAAACAGCGTTGTGGACCGAACTGGCAAACCACAGGCCAAAAACCCGGCAAAAACAGAACCAGTAGCGGCATCTTGTACAACCGACTCGATCCAGCAACCCGCCCGTATAGACGCGAGTAATACGGCAAATCTTTTCTGGGAGCACTGTCGAACGGCAAGACAGTCGAAAAGTAGTTCAAAGATTTCAATGACAGGATCGTTGGAGGATCGATCGATCGCAACGGAGGATTCGTTTCCAGTCTCCACAAATCTTTTTTTTTCCCTTTCCACGTTGCTCCAATTTAGGCCAACGGCTGCTGTCGTTGTTGTGCCAACGGCCCGTAGCCCGTTCCACGATGTACGGACTTCCACTGCAACTGCGGCATGTTCCTGTGCATCAAACGGAAGTGCAGCACTGGAACATAATGGTCGATTGAGTGCAATTGACGTGTAGTTTTCCGTAAATACAGTGAACATAGTTTTTAGATAATAACTAGCAGATCCCGGCGCGGGTCGCTGCGCCTCATTTCATCCTTATTTCTCGATTGGGAGGCGTTTTAGAGGACTTCTTGGTGGAGTATCCGAACAGCTTCGCTTTTCGCTTCCCGTTACTCATACTTTTCAAACGATCGGGCTTCCCGGTGACGTATTCGTTCAATTTCCCTTCCCGCCTCCCGTTACTCCTCCGTTTCCCGGTGACGTATCCGATCGGCTTCCGTTTTCGTTTCCCGTTAGATACATGTCAAAACTCGCACCACCTGAGTTTGGCTCAAATTGCTTGAAAATTATCCGAGTTTTGCTGACATTAACCCAGATTTTGTATGGGTTAATGCCCCTCTCCCTTTAAAACCCTCCCCTCTTTACAAAAAGGGTCTTTGTAAAGAGGGGAGGGGTTTCAAACATTCACCAGAACATTTCCCCTTCCCCAAAACTCCCGCCTGCCGAGTTTGGTTCGATTTGTTTGAAACGTTTGGACGTAACGTATGGGCGTTACGGTACGTTACGTTTGTATGGGAGCCCCCCCTCCCCGGAGGCATGGGAGGGTCAAACTTTCCTATTCACAATCCGGGGTCACAAAACTACGCTGTGCAAAATTTCACGCGGATTGGTTCAGTAGTTTTGGAGAAAATGCGGTACAGACAGACAGACAAACAACCATTTTTATATATATAGAAGATAGATAGAGGCTATGAAGATCAATCGGATCAAGTAACAAGCAAAGATGGATTAGATTCACATCAAAATGGGATGCAATTTAATAATATAATATTACCCTCTTACCTTCAATCCGGCATTACAACCAACCAGTGAGCGGATCCGGCTTGTAAAATAGGCAGATAAAAAGATAATGTTGACATTAATAAAGCACCTTGCGGAACTCGTAACCTGTTCATCACAGGTTTTGGTTCATTGTGCTTCCGCATTCTCTTCGTAGTGCCGTAAATATTTTTCTGGTACGTACCTCGTACTCTGCCAACAAGTCATTTATTTTGATTTATGCTGTAAATAAAAAAGTTTGCGCGTTGACTGCGGCACGCAGCGGGTTTATATATCAGTGAAACACAAAACAGCAGCTCCATATTCTCGCTCACAATGGACGCATAATTGCCATCGGGGCTTCCGCTGGGGCGACCACAACATACCGGCATTTCCGGTCCCATCTTTGCACCACTTTGAGTTTTAAGTAAATATCGTAGCGAACGTATAAATCGAAACCACGTGCCACCTTTTGACTGCCGGCGAGGGTCGGCCCATTTTCCGGTAACCCTGCGCGGTGGCATTCCACATCAATCATGCG
>NW_026456914.1:0-2214 GCF_943734635.1 Anopheles cruzii | reverse complement strand
GACGTAGATTATCCTCAGGACGAACCTGTTTCGGGCGTTCTGCAGGTCTGAAAGGAGATTTCTCAGGACGCTCGAAGTCTCCCTCAGGGTGTAAATTATCGTCGTGACGAACTGGCTTCGGACGCTCTCCTGGAAGGTATTGTGGACGATCCGGTGCTTGGAAATCTCCTTCAGGCCTCAGGTTGTCTTGTGGTCTTATTTGCTGCGGTCGCTCTCCAGGTCTGTATTGAGGCTTATCTGGCGATGTGAAATCACCTTCCGGACGTAGATTATCCTCAGGACGAACCTGTTTCGGGCGTTCTGCAGGTTTGAACGGAGATTTCTCGGGACGCTCAAAGTCTCCTTCCGGGCGTAGATTGTCGTCGTGACGAACTGGCTTAGGGCGCTCCCCTGATTGATATATTGTCTTTTCCGGTGTTTGAAACTGGCCCTCAGGCTTTAGATTGTCCTGCGGTCTTATTGGCTTGGGCCGTTCACCCGAACGATATTCTGTCTTTTCGGGCGCTGTAAAATTTCCTTCCGGTCGGAGATTGTCGTCATGTTTTATTGGCTTCACCCGTTCTCCCGGTGTATAGCCCTGGCGTTCGGGTGCATAGAATTGTCCTTCTGGTTTTAGATTATCCTCGTGGCGAATCGGCTTCGCACGCTCGGTTTTGATTTTGTTGATATCAACATTTTCGAAGTCATCCAGTGTCCAGGTTAGTCGACGTTTCGTGACATCCTGTTCGGTGCTGCTGTGCTCGACTGTATAGGACTCCCTGCGATTCGAATGCTGCTCGGCGTCGTCTTTGGTCCACGTTCCGCGTCGAACAGTAGACGATTCGTCGTTGAGCTCAGATTTGAAATTTTCTGCAACAGAAACACAACAAGAATTTTTATACGACTGTGACCGATTTCCTTGCAAAGCAACAGTACCTTGGTGGTAAAAATTTTCCGAATTGCTCATCGTTGTGTACTTTGAGGACTTTTTTTGAGTCGTTGTGGTACCAGCGCCACAATTAAAGCAATTATGCCGGCTGTAGATAAATTAAAAAAAAAAAGTAAGTCCAATGTTTGGCTAGACATCAAGCATAAAAAAGAAAGAGAGAGAGAGAGGGAGAAAAAGAGAGAGAGAGAGAGAGAGAGAGAGAGAGAGAGAGAAAGAGATGGTGCGAAATGCAAGGCTTCAAAGCTTTATAGAAATGCAAATAATGTAGTAAAAAACATGTACTTTGCGTCACGATGCATAAACGAACCGTTTCAATGTATGCAGCTGTGACCGGCACTGGAAGTCGCCATGTTACAGTACAAAGTAAACAAAAAATGTAGCGATCTACATGGCCAGCGGGGTCACCGCGGACTGAGTGGGAACGCACCAACACAATCGCGCCGACGATCGTCGGCGGCATGATGTCATCGGGCGTTCGCGTAGGCTTTGTGTAAATGAGCATAAATTGAAGCGAGGGGGCCCAAACGAACCGCCGACGGCGCACCACTCGCCAATTGACCATTTATGGGCTACGCGCACGGCCGGAGGTTACTCATTTGGAAAGAGCACAACAGCGGCCGCAGAGGAAAATAGCAATAAAAAAGGCGAAACAACATCGTTGTCGAGATTGTGAACATTGTGATCGGCTTGGAACAGAGTGATCGTGAGGGCAGTGAAAGCAATTTAAACGAAAGCTTCTAGAATTCTTCTCTCGCCGGCGCCGGTGCCGCCACTTACCCGCAGGTGCAGATTTCGCAGATGCACTGCTCCTGAGTGGTCCGTTCGTCCATTCGCTTCTTGGACTTGCTGAGCTGTTGCCGTTTGTCTTCGCTTAAATCTTTCATTTCTTTGATAGTCACGCGGTCCTGAACGCGAAATGTACGAATGCAAATGTAAAGAAATAAATCAATACCAACAGTTGGCGGAATGTGGGTTCCGGTATCGAAGATTATCAGTTATGGGTGTCAAAGTGCGCCCGAGGTGTTGATTGAGCAACCACTTACCACCACGTCCATCGATCGAAGGTTTTTCGATTGTTCCGACTCGTTGAGCTCGGACCGACCGGAGTTTTCTTCGAGGAACGTAATCTTCTCCAGCACGTCGATGTGTTTCTTGTGGTCCACCGTTTTCCATTGCTTGGTCTTTGCATCATACACCTGTCAGCGGCCGGAAATAGAACCCCCCCAGGCGTTATCATTGTGGCTTAGCTTACGTTCGTTCGTGAGCCTACCTTCGTGAGCTGAATG